>NC_070643.1:11802002-11882002 GCF_947347685.1 Pleuronectes platessa
CATATAAATCCTGCATTATTTGTATATATAGAGTTTGAATTTGAAGGGGGGGTATAGGCAGAGAGTGGGAGACACTGGGAGTATGGGAGATGAGTTTAACTCCTGACCTGTCTGCCTCTCCTTCATTGTGTCACCCTGACTCTCTCTGTGTTTCTTTCCATCTCCCCCCCCCCCCCCCCCCCCCCGCACCCAGAAGCTGGCTCATTGGCTTGCTCGTACCACCCTTCCTCATGCGTCCTGCCCTCTGATTGGCTTGGCACACTTGGGGCCTGTGCTCAGTTGTGGGGTGTTTACACAGCTGGGTGGCCAGCAAAGAGGTAGGGCCCATGGATGCATGTATGTGCATGTGCGTGCGTGTGGAGGTTGGATAAACCCCAATACCACATCATATATCTCCTCACCAGCCCCCTCCTCCCCCCTCTTCCTCCAAACCACTGCGGGCCCTCAGCTACTCCTTTTTACTCTCTTCCTCTTAATCCAGCCTCTTAGCTCCCACTCTCCACCGCTGCACTTAAAAGTCACATAGCATGGCATGCCCCCCCCCCCACACACACACATCCACCCTCACCCATGTCAGCACCTTGCCTCGACTCCCCCCCCCCCTCCCCCTCCCCCATATCTGTCTGAGTAATGTCTGTGTTTATTTTCTGAAAGAAGGTCACCGAGTCTTTACTGTGTATTTTAAGGGTGCCGTGTTTCATTTGTTTTAAGGGTCGTATTCTCAGCTGCGGTGCATTCGGAGATGCGTGATTTGCGTGGGAAAGAGATACAACTCTTTGATGAGGATGATGATGTTGATGAAGGTGAAGATGAAGATTGGAGTGGCATTCTTGAAACACTTCAGTACGGCACGATTATCCTCATGCCTTCTGACTGCGAGTGTCTGCGTTTGTTTGGGTAGGTCCTAATCTGTTAAGTCGGCGTTTGTTCCTCTTTTTACACTAAGATAATTTTAGAGAAAATATGTTTTCACACGACTGTTCCGGAAGGATCAGACTTTTTTTTCTTCTCACCGTGGTGCCAGAATTGCTTGGGAACAAATGCGAGTTGGAAAAATATGGACGACGCTGAAGAAAAACATTGATAATTCTCACAATAACAGCAACAAAAAACACCTTTGAATGACTGAATGTTTAACTCCCCAGCTCCATTAGACAGCGCTGGAAGGAAGCCTGCATCAGCAGCCTCACACCATCTAATAGCGCCCCAGTAAATGTCCTCCTCTTGTAATCCTGAGCCTTATTGTTGCTCATGGTGTGGATCAACTGAATCCTGCGAGGACCATATAAATATGAATATGATGCAATATTAACAGTTCATGGTGCCAAAGAGCATGAAAATAAATGTGTCGATACATCTTCGCTCGTGATTGACAAAAAATAATCTCAACACAAGTTCATCTCAGTTTCCAGAGCATTCAACTATATTCTGTGGCCTTCCTGTGAAGATTCCCATCGTTGCACACAGACAGTTGTTACGATCTGTAAAACCAAATTCCGTACTGAGTTTTACGGGCGAACCTTGACTCCATCTGCTGAAGAAAGTTGAAAGCTTTGGACACCAGAAGTAAGCTGGATCTGTTTCCCTCAACCATATAATACATTTTATGAACTACCCTGAAAGTTATAACTAATAAAAGTCACTACTTTCCTCATCATTAAATCGACTACACTGCAAGCTATTCAAATGGGCTTAACATTTCCTCAACGGTACCCATAAATGAAAAACTGACTCAAGTTCAGGTTCCAGTTCTTTGCAAGTTCTGAAACATGTTCTGGCTTACGATGTAAAGAACGTGCGAACATCTGCATCTGCAGCCATGAAATGGAAGTGAAGCAATAAGAGTCACAGAGGTTCTGTTTTGGAAGAATGAGAAAAAATGCCACTCCAATACGAGACAATGTAAAGTGTAATTGTGATAGGTTTTATTGCTGCAAGTGCAAAAAAATACAGAAGCTTTATAGTTGCACGTGGTTCCAAGTCCAATGCTGAACTGATTACGTCAACTCTTATTCTTGCTGCATATTTTCACATCTATTTCCACATGAGTTGCCCTCAGTGAACGCTGCAGTCTAAAGCTTGGATCTTTCTTTATTTCAAAGGTTTTGATTGTTTTTTTTAATTGATACATTACAATGGCAGTAATCAATACCTGAGATATGACTCAGTTCACCTCTGTTGAGTTGACGCCCACTTGTCAAGAAGCGGTTATCTAATTTTCATGACGACATTTTCCTCGTCCTTTTATATCAAAGACGCTTCATGTGATTTAAAAGCCTGGATCTTTAAACTGGCTGCGGGATCTCTGTGTTTTCTTTTGCTGGTAAACATACTGGAAATCTTTGGTAATTGGAATTAGCTTCCCCGGAGAGTGAGTGGATGGTTCACTGAACTGGGGGGTTTCTTTCATCCTCTTGTCAATGACTTTACAAGTGGTCTTCAAGCAATTAGCTCTAATACACACATCATCATGAGAATTGGCCACCCACGTTTGACTTTCTTCTCATCTCTTCCTTTATTTTCCTTTTCTTTCTCTCTATCTCAACCTCTTTCCAACACGAGCATCCGTGGCCACGCTCGGAAGTTTGACAAGGTTGTCATAGAGTTATTATCATAAAATGTTTAGCCGTGTCCTGGGTATTGTCCTGTAAAGACATGTGACTAAACATGAGATCATTTTTTCCAGACCCAGAAGTTTTTTCTCTTCCCTCTTGGCTTATTTATTTTTCTGTGGCTTGGGGAGGTTGTGGCTGAGAGTCTGATGATATGCTGTGTGTGTTCCTCTCCTTACCCCACCCCTCAATGCTCCTCTCCCCATTTCTATTTTCTTCTCGATTTATATGAAAAAGGTAGGGAGTGATTTTTTACATTTACTTGCTCTACCGTAAATCACAGCGAACACTTAACATTCATCTCCATGTTAATAAGGTTTGGCCTCATTCTTGTTGTCTCTTCAGACGATGTTACTATCATAACAACTGTGTATAGTTGGATACAAATTAAGAATCTTTTTTCTCCACCTTTTCTCTTTTCCCTGCCACATTTCCTCAGTGTTGTGTGAGTAGGAGTTACGGTTTTGTCTGAACACTGTCTAGACGCCTATGAGCCTCCCATTACCTTCTGATTACGCTGAGCCCTATTAATCTGACTGGGCAGGCTGACCAGGGCGCGCGCAGACACACACACACACACACACAAACGCACAAGCACACTCATGGAAAATGAGATGCAATGTTATTTGTTATGGTTGAGAGAACACACATAATGAATGTATACAGATTCAGAAAAGTCCAAAAAGCATACTGTTCATTTTTACGTGTTTTTTAATTAAACGCATCTGTGATTCTTTTATAAACATTCAATATGAATGAGCATTAACATTTGCTTACGTAGGGACGGTGGAGTCGATGGAAACATTAACTTTCGCAGAAAAATAGGGCTATACCATGGACTGTTATTACTTCAGAGCACAGTTGACAAGTTAGAAAAACCTAGTAGAGGTCACACTATCATTCATTCATTCATAGCTACCCTCGAGCATACATAACAAAATGGTCATATGAATGATCGTCATTAAAAATGTGTGAAGTTTAAATGTGGGGTTCCTCAAGGCTCTTTGATAGGCCTCATATTATTTAATTTGTACAAATGTTATGGTTGTATGCAAACAGATGGTTTGAACATTTATTTATGAGTAAAAATGAATAATAAGTTTAATATAGTATAGCTTAATTTGTTAAAAAAAGGTTAATATCATTAATTACTTTAATAAAATAAAATGACTTATTTTTGATACTTTGTAGAATGTGACACATACACATGCAGTGAAGAGAAGGTCAGGTCATCAAATCTCTTGTTGGTCATTGGACTTAGTCGGAGGTAACCTGATCCTTTGATATCTGATCTTATTTCAATCCGATGTATCATTAACACATTCACTGATGACTCCCTGAGGAACCCGTGCAATAATAAATGTGTGAAATTAGACACACACACATGAAGATTGAAACAAAATTCCCTCGAGCAAAATGCTGTCACAGGAAAGACCCGTCTGTCGTCGCCGGGGCTACTAAGGACAGAAAGGTGGGTGTCGGGTGCCAAGGAAACAAACTATGGGAATCCAGCTCACCAACCACAAGTAGTGTTTACTTTTGGGGTTAATAGTGTGTGTGCATGTGTGCTTGTATACGGGTGTGTGTAGACAGTGATCCCTTGGGAAAGAGTTTAACACGTGAGTCGGTCTGTCTTTGTGCGTGCGTGGGCCTAGTTGCCTACCTGAGGGAGAATAAAAAACACCGATGCAAAGCCAAGTGCCAAAAATCTCTCAGAAATGCCTTTGAAAATACCATAAAGGGATTTCATGGACGTCGGCAGGCCTGTGAGAGATGGACTCTGATACAACTCTGTCTGGCCTGGACTGTGTGTTGGACGATATACGGCCACATTTGCGCAGCTCGGACTGGTGGAACACTTAAGGGGTTTTTATGACCTGCTGCCATTTGGTGCTCTGGGATGGAGCGGAGCGCCGACCACATAACTAATTAGGCCTGGCCAACGGGGGTGTGCGAGGATGGGGATTTGCGGATTGTGGGAGGTGGATGTGGTGTGGCGTGTCTGCATGAGTGAAGTAGCGAGCGGGGCCAGTGAGTGTGTGGCACAGGTCTTTGTGTTGTGTCCTGATCATGGAGCGCCAAATCAGGGCGCCATTTGTTCTTCATAAAGTCTCCATGAGCTCTTTCATGTAGGAGACACCATGCAGGCCTGGAAACTTTGACACAGGAGATAGGGACCTACACACATGCACACACACACACACACACACACACTAAAGAGACCACTCCCATCAAAGTAGCAAGATTCAGACAGAGGTATATGAAAAGATTTGAAAAGTTTGGCCTGCTCAACAGAAACAACACTTCGCTTATTGTCTCATCACTCTAACCCTCCCTCCTCTTCTCTCCGTCCGCGGATCATGAAGATGAACGACCGTGCCTAGATATGAGAGTTCAGTGGCGGGGGTGGCGGTGGGGTGTTGTCAGAAGTGGAATGTGTGTGAACTGCACACCGCCTCCTATAAATCAGGCCGACAAGTAGGAGGAGGAGCAGGAGGAGAGGGAGAGCAGGGTGCAGGGGAAGGGGGAGGAGTCAGTACGAGGGAGTGGTGGGGGGGGCGATGAGATAAACCAGAAAATGCATTTGCTGCTGAAAATGCAGTATGGATGGTGAGTTGGATGGAAGAGCGAACACTTGAGGGATGGTCCATCTTTGATCTGAAGGAGTCTTTTTATGCAGCTGTGCATAAAAGTCTCACTGAAGGTTTTGCGTTAATATACGTTCTCTCAGTAGATAGAGAACTCCTACATCCTCGACTGGCTCCAGGTATCTTTCCTTCTTTTCAAAATACGTTTTTTCTATATTCTGCCTGACGGTTTCTGAAAAGCATCATTCTAAAGCGAACAAGGGTTGATGGGTCAGCTGAGGACGGGAACTGGACCTGAAAAGGAGAAAAACATAGGAGGCCGTATCAAGCCAAATACACCTCAGATACTTAAAAAAAAAAATTGTGATACTTGCACTACAATGCATAAAAACACTTTTTTAGAACAAACAATGCCAAGTGTGTGCTGATTTTCTTCCTCTACTCAAAATCAAAATTAATGCATAACTTGATCAAATCAAAGCTGGAAAATGCAGAAAAACATAAAGGTGCCAAGTTAAGTGAAAAGAAGTATAAGTAGCTTCAAGGCATAGATCAAGACTCACTGTTGAGAGGCAGCTGCACATGTCGGCCTACAGTCCAGCAGTGTGGGATCTAAGCATCGCCCTCTCGAAAGGCCAACAACCTCCTTTAACATCTCTTCTGTTTCCAGAATCAGGTCGTTCAGCTTGAGACTGAAACCTGGAAATGTTTGAAAATCGGTCTCACAGCTGATGGGTCCTTGGCTCCTCTCGGGCTGCTCAAAGCTTCACACTCCGTCTTCTCAGTTGTCTGGGTGGATGAAAAAGGTAATGTCCACCTGTGGCTGCTCCTTTGTCAAAGGCACCATTGATGAAGACAACGGGCTCGGTATGACCACGTCCTTTTTCGCTAAAGCTTTGGAAGATCATTCTCTTCATGACTAATAGAAGAGGGATTGGCATTTAGGCTATTGCCATGGGAGTTGACAATTAGTGACACGCTTCTTAGAACATTCCTAAAGATACCCATTATTGAAGTATAGAAGATTATCGAAGAAATCTGTTGAAGGATGCAAGAGAATGGTAAGCGCGTAGAGAGGCAGGAAAACAAAAGCATGGATGCTGAATCAGTATTCACACTATGTTAGGTGAAGGAGAGGTGAACGAGGGACGGAGCCCAACCCGAGAAAATGAGCGATAAAAAGCAGAGGGAGGTGATGGGAGAACAAATTACAGGGACCGTTACTTAAGCTTTTTCTGTCAGTGTTTCTATAAGTGTCTCAAGTTTACATAAGGGAGAGCAAATTTACAAAATAAAAGACACAAAGCGAAGAGACGGCTTATGTCGATGACACACAATCAGGTGTGATGGATGAACATGAGTCCAGTTAATTGCGGTTCCTTATCCTGCCTCTTTAGGCAGCTCCTGATAAGCTCTCCAAATCTTAGCACCTCACAGCTAATAAAGCTCCCCACTGGAAGGCAGGGGCATGTGTGTGTTGAGGGGGGGGGGGGTAAAGAAAACACAAAGATCTTTAGGCCGTCTCTCAGCACTTTATCACTTGTCACCTTCTACTGTGGGAGTGAATCTGCCATAGAAAAAAAAGAAATCCTGTTAATAAGACTCGATGCCTGCAATTTAGGATTCCAAGTATTTCAAATCACTGAAGGAAAAGTAAATAGAAGCAATGCCATCATGTCAAAATATATGGATCTTTTATTTGAAAGAAATATTAATACTTCATTTCTGTTTGTTTTGGTTCTCTGTCAAAATGAAGACACACCATGTGATACCTGACAATGCAACACTAAAGGAACCTGGTGCAGCACTGGACACGATTCACTATTGCAGTGTAAGATGCAAACTGATTCAGACTGAATATTGTGAACAATGGGAAGAAAAGTGTTATTTCCTCTTCTTGCAGCTCTCATAAAGACATTGCTACCTTCTTGAATGGTGTTTGGTTTGTGTCTTGGTTGTTAATTTCTTCCCATTTGGAAAAAACCTGCTCCTGTTGCACATGAAGCTTGAAGGTTTCACTTCTTGGTTTGTGTCCCAGTGTGGATGAACGAAGCAGTTTTGCGCCCCCATCTGGCGGCAGACAGGATCACAACCCAGTAAGTGTCATTAGGACAGAAGCTACGTAATGAAGCTGTAGAAATACTCCAGACTGCCAGCCTGAGCCTATGCTATACACTTTAGAAGAGCCCAACATGCTGCAGAAAACGTGCTCACTATAAGGCACATCATTATTTCCTACTGGCATTAACATAATTAGTATCAACAGGTTTTTTACAACCAATTTCCAAACAGAACACAATGTGTTTTCAGATTCTTAACTGTTCAATGTGTTTTTTCCTCTTTTTTGATTTTGGTGGTTCAGGTACTTCACTAAATTCTGATGTTACCTCTCTACCAGTTTCATGTTTCCTCTTTTTGCTTGGCTTGTCACTGACATAGCCGCTGGAGTCGCTCCCCTGCACGGGACAGAGCTCACCCGCCTCCTCTTCTTCTACTACTTCTTCTTCTTCTTCTTCTTTCAGACGCTTCTCCTTCTTCTTTTTCTTCTTCTTTTTCTCACCCACTTCGTTGCCGTTTGCCTCATGTGTCATTCCATTAAGCTCTGCTGTTGTGACGCTGTCCTGTTGGCAGGGGGGTGTAACCTCCCCTTCTGATTCCTCTTCTCTGACTTTGTCTTTTTTCTTTTTCTTCTTTTTCTTGAGTGTGTTTTCAGGAGATGCCTCTGTGGTTTCAGGGTTTGTTTCCATGTCTGCTGTGTCCGGCTGGTCTGCAGGGATGCCCGACTCCGGGCCCTCACCCATAGCCATCAGCTCTTGGACCCTTGGACACAAAGACAAAACACAGAAATCAATCGAAAAGTGTAACAGCAACTCAACTGATGCAACAAAAACCTGTAAATTGACATTGTAAATGTGTGAATAGTTCCCAGATTTCTTTTGCCATGAGCCTCCTCCTCCAACCACCGCTACAGGTCATTTACCTGGTTCTGTCCAGCCGCCCTCTGATCAGCAGCACCCCTACATTATCAGCATCGAGTGCAGTCACTTCAAACTCCAAATCAGATCCGATCCTTGGCCCTGCATCCCTCCAGGTTTCCATGGGCACCAGGTTTGGTTTGGGAATGCTGGCGTTGAAACAGTCGTGCACCAGGCAGCCAACGTGGCTTACACCGAGTTTATTGACCTTACCCTGGAAAAACCAACACAGTAGAAATAAAGTATGATACTCACATCCCAGATGGGCAAGTAATGAAATGTTTTGTTTATGTGGTTGTGAGGGGTTGACAATGTCTCACAAGACATAAAAGTAACATAATCCGTCAAATCCATGACTGTAGCCGTGTGCCCGCTGTAAATTAATTAAACCTCACCAGCAATTTCTGCCCTACTGTAGGTTGAAACAGGATAAAATTGGCCTCTATGTCCATGTGGATGTAGCTGCTGTCGTCATAGATGTCTCCGTGCTGCCTGACTATACTGATGTTGTCATAAGCCAAAGGGACTCCTTTCAGACTGCAAGAGAAAAATATGACAGGGTGTACAAGTTAAAAATAGTTTGACTCAGTGTAACATGACATGACACAGCTTTAGTGTCATAATTACAGATCATTTTCAATTGGTGGGTGAAAACCATTTTGTACACAAGGACAATCGGGGTATGTCATTGAGTATCAATCAGTCCTGAGACGGACCTGTTTGAGTTTGTTTGCCTCCAGGTGACCGCTACCTGCACGCATTGTGCGCCATGTCCGAAAAAGTTGGATGGTTTGTGATGAGCCAACCTACATCAATTTAATTCCCAGGGATTGACCCGGTGGTCTGGTGGCTATTATGGCCACCAGACCACTGTAGCCAAACAAGCAGGAGGTGAAGGCTCAAAAATCAAACTGACACTTGCTGCAACCCTCAGCGACACACACAGAAACTGTACCCACTTCTCTGTACTTATCGTTTTAGATGAGACACCCTGTGAAATGGGCAGCCACGGACAAAAGAAAAGTGAAGGTGCAGCAGAGAGAGAGAGAGAGAGAGGCTCTAGCCACAGATACCATGAAATGCAGCAGTTAAAGTCAAAACTCCATTACAATGTCAAAGAATATTTTTGCTGTTTTCTGTGACTTGATATGAACGTAACCGATTGTCTTAAATGGGCAGATGGTGTCGTTTCGAATAGATTGCAGGGTCCAGTATCGCATCGAATCAAATATTATTGCAGATTTAGTTATATCTGCAATTATTATATAATTGTCCAGGTAATTGATATATTACAACGCAAGGAAACCCCCAATTTACAACCTTATAAACGATGCCCATTTATTCATTTAGGATGGGAGCAGGGCAGGCTGTGTTTATGTGAGACGGAATACCAACAATAATAAGTAATGCTACAACACCAATAATAATTCATTTCACTACTTTTTGAGCATTTTGGACATACAACAGCGAGACTAAATTTAAAACCACTCTGTCTAACTGTTCTTAAATTCAGTTTAAGTGTACTTCCCACTTCAAATCAGAACAGGGGCAAATATTGCTCTTCTTATTCTGTTCCCTTAACGATTTAGTGAAGGGAATCTATCGGCAGAAATTGAATATAAAATAATGCAAGTGATGTTTTCAGTAGTGTTTAATCATCTAAATTATACGAATTGTAGTGTTCTTTACCATAGAATGGTATACTTTATTTTCACATAGGGAGCGATTCCTCACTATGGACGCTGCCATGTTTTTTTTACAGTAGCCCAGAGAGGACTAACTAAACACTTTTGAGTTTTTATGAAAACTAAAGGCCACCACAGGTTCTGTCTCATGTTTTGAAGGAGGGTGAGGGGAGGGGGATTCAACTGTAACACGCAACATCACCACTAGATGTCAATAAATTCTCCACACTGAACCTTTAATTTGTATAATCTATAAAGGCACCACTAGATGCAGTTATATAACCTGACAGCTTGAGCATTGACATCTATATTCTCTTTATGTAAATCTGTTAAAGTTTGTACACACAGGCAGTTGGGTGAATATGTCGACACAGCTGTATAAATCTAACACGGGGTTCCTCCTCCTGTTGTGGGAGCTCGTACCTCGGAGAGAACTTGAGCAGCTCGGCCTCTAGCTCGACCAGGATGCCCGTCCTCTTCTTCTGCAGGTACATGGGCGGCAGCGCGACGTGTCTCCGGTGCGTGTTCATGACCAGACACGAGTACGGCGCAGACAGCAGCTCGGAGGCGGCTGCGAACGACGGGATCGAACACGGGACCGCGTCTCTGTACGGTTCGCTCGGCCGGACCTGGTCGCCGGCGGCGGGGACCTCACTAGATATTTTCTCACGTTTTGGGTCGACCTCAACATGCTCGAGGTTCGCCATGCTGGTTCACAAGACCGGAACACCAACAACGAGCGACTTCCGCCTCGAGGATGGTAAACAGGAGAGAGCATTTTTTAGGGGGACACCTGCTGGGGAGGAGATGGAATTACAGCAATGAGAGTCAAAAAGTTTAAATAATTGACTCATGAAATTAAAACAAATTAAGATTTAATCCGCTTTTCTTAATATTGTGATACAAACAATGGTTCAGACTTGTATTTACTATATATGAGGATCAGTGTTGTGCATGAACGTATTCAAATAAACGCGTTCATTAAACACGTTCATTTTATGAGAACTAACTGAACGCAGCTTCATGACAAATAGGAATTTGAACGGTGAACACGCATATTATCTGAGGTCTAGCTAAAACGTTACGGTATGTTTTCCTTCGCCAGAGGAGAGACGCTGTCTAAATCGGATGCTTGCACCATATCGTTGCTCAGTGCCCGTAACATTTCCTTGATGCCAGTGATTCTCAAACTGTGGTGCGCGGAGCCATAACAGGTGGGGCGCGCGACCGGGAGGGGGAAATGTGAGGCGGAACTAGTTTTATAGCCGACCTGATGTTCTGACGTCCGCATCTCTTTTGGTGGAGCAGTAAACAAATCGCTCTTTCACAAAGAGCGATTTTTGTGCGAGCTCCCACACAGCGCGAACAAACATACATTTTATAAATTTAAATTATATAATTTAAGGTCTAGCCTGATAATTGGTTTCATAGCAAGGCATAGCACTATGATCTGTTGTGCATTTTGTTTGCAGGGTCTGAATAAATAAGCATGCGAAATTAGCAATAGTAAAAAATAATAAAAAAAACATTTCTTTTAGGAATTGAAACATATGAAGTACAGTTTAAGGCACGGGGTAGTGATAGATAAAGTTTTCTTTAAAAAACAAGTTAGGTCTTTCATTCTCACTTTCCACCTTTGAACTATGAACTGAACTATGAACTAGTTCAGAATTTAAATGGTGAACTATTTGCTGTCGGTTTTTTTCTACTGTATTGTATTTGATTGTATTCAAATGTACCGGCTGCTATGACGACTTAATTTCCCTTCGGGGATGAATAAAGTAATCTATCTATCTATCTATCTATCTATCTAACGTGAACTATTAAGTTTTACTTGTATGAACTGAACTTTGAACTAGTTCATGAGAGGTGTGCACTTGCACAACACTGATAAGGATATGTGTCGTGTTATACAACCTGTCTTACCTCAGAGCAACGATTTTAACGTGGGTTCTGCTTTATCATTTAATTTAAGAGCCAGTCTTGGAAAAAAATGATCCGTCATGCCCTTTGTGTGGTGACTGCACTGTAGGAGGCGTTCATTGATTCTGTATCCTGTTCATACCTGCATTAAGATCATTAAGGTGACCTTAGGTGTCAATTGGTGCAACTACAGTACACATGAACACACACACACACACACACACACACACACACACACACACACACACACACACAATGTGCTTCCTCTGGCTTCTGCTGCTGTGGGCTCTAGTTAATAGTTAAGACACACGCAAGGACACACACACAAACACACTGTCCTTCTGAAGTCGACAAACACCATAATGAGGCAGCATATGATTGACTGCACATCTTCGTAAGGGTACATCTTCTCATAGGCGGCCTCATTTGTAACTGTGTGGTGTGAGCGTGTGTGAGATTGTATTTTTCAATCTAATTGCTATTTTTCCTTTTGCTTTGTGAAGCACTTTTTTAACCCCCGGCTTTGAGAGGTGCTCTAAAAGAGATTTACCTCATCGCTTAACTTTACGATGAGCGTGTGAGCCCAGAGCAGAGCTGGAGCCGTCACTGTGTTTAATTGTAGTCCCACAGGGGAACAGTGGCTTCATAAATCCAGCCCCACAATGATCATGTTGACTGTGCAGTGCTGCAGGTTGTCAAAGCTCGATACTGTAATGGTTTGTTAAGATTAAACACATGTTTCCATTGAAAAAATGTTGGGGGTTTATTGATGATTGTACCATGATGTGGCAATACACTCGCAACACCTCACAAACACACCAACATATTTTAGATCATTGAAAACTCATCTTGCTGCTAAGCGTGTATTTGTAAATTAAACTTAAAAAAAATTAAAACAAAAAAAGAATTCCAACGATATTTCTGATTTATCTTACTTTATTTGAATTACTTTTTTATAAGAAGCATTTATAAAAATATGTCTCATTTATAGATATGACTAGATGCCTGATATACAAACATGGATATACAGTACAGTACATTGGGTGTGACTGTATTTTCATGCAAAAGCATTCCCTTTTCAGATGACATATGCATTCCATGAACCCATAACAAGACGAACAAGAGCGTTTAGAATGAAACAGAAGTTGCTCTTTAGAACAGGTGGATCAGCTGCATTCCTGGTTTGTGCTTATCACTTTGAGGCATCTGATTTGATCAAATCTCTTCCTGCTTATTACCCTCGAGGTCAGACAATGTCACGTAGACGTTTTGCCACCTGACTTCATCACCCAAACAACAGCCCTACGTCCTGGCTTTGGTTGAAGTGAAGAGGTTTCAGGCGACGTTTGCATAATTAGTCAGAAGCACAGACGCCTCCCTCTTCCTGGAGCAGAAAACAGGTTTCCGAGATGTGAGACTTAAATTCACTTCCTGCACAGTCACTTTGCATGTTGCAGGGCTGTGTACAGTCCTATCAGAAGGAAGTACATGCTACATTTGTCTGTTGTCGTCAACTGATTCCTCGCCCCTTTGGTGACATCATGGTGATGCTGCGGTGTGCCCATTGTAGGAGATCTGAGGGATGCCATTGCTGGAGTTGTCCAGGATCTCCTGTTAAGGGGAACATGCGAGCACACTTAACAACTTCACATGCAACTGACAACCTATTGCGGATATACACGCCATTGTTACCTTTGCCAAGGACATTATGTTTTCTATATGTGAAAACTTGGTGGAAGGATGCAATGCTGGTCGGGGAATGATCCATTACATTTTGGTTCAAATCCAGATCAGGGAGCAGATCCAGGCATTTTTCTTTCTTTAACATTGTGAGATACAGTGTTCTTGTAAATTTTCATTGATTTTGCGAAGAATAATTCATGGTTCTCGATGAAAAAAAACCCAGACGTGTTTACACTTATGAGTGGTGCATAGCAAAAATAAAACTCTGTAACTATTGAATTCAAATATGGTTTCATAAGGGGAATGTTAGGCCATGGGGGAGGTAGGTGCTAGTTGCAGCCGTTTCAATTGCTGCTGCTCTGCTGTCTTACCTTCTCGGTCATCTCTTGCGAGTGGTGCAGTGAGTGCTCCCTCTCAAGGAACATCCTCTGCTGCTCAGAGCTGGCAAGGCGACAGGTCAGCCACGTCGATAAGGTACATGATGTGATGCCTGGATAAGACAGGAACAGGAAAACAGGCTGGTGAAGAGCTGAATTTTACTGGAAGGGTGGACTGTCCCATCTTTAGTGTTTCATCGTTTTTTGTGGTAAGTGGAACCGACTGTTGTTTGATAAAAGGTTGATTCACCTACTTTGAATAGCTAGTTGTCCCTTGTGTCCCTATAAAGCCCTGGATTTTCTGTGTAGCAATTACCTTTTGGTTATTTTAGTTATATGGACCATACGTAGTGGAAAGATGGGCCTGGGGTGAATGTTATTCATTATGTGAAACACTTTTGTGATGATTAAAGCACCGACATGTCAACACCTTTTTTATTCTTAACCAATAAAGTACCGATCTTATTATTACACCTTCTAAAACTCTTTGTTGTTTCTCAAAATGACATATTCTAAAGGTTTGTCATGAATCAAAATCGACTCATGGCCCCTCAGTTTAAATTCAACTCTACACCTTCTTCCCTCACCTGCAGCTCAGGAGACTTTTCCTGCAGCTGAACTCCACCCACAAGTTGACAGGATTGGTTTCTTAGGTGTGTGACATCACAAGCCCTGGCTGTTTGAATAAAAAAAAATTCAGACTGGTATTTGTTTACTAAAGTGTTGAGATGGAAATACTCAGCCATGTCACTGACTGCTTGATGCGCTCAAAATGTAAAACGCAGAAGGGAAATAAGTAAACATGTTTAAAAAAAAAACATGCATGTATACACCCATAAATATGATATATCTAGTTATGTTTTATAGCCATCGACCTATTGGGGGATGGTCCTGTTGTGTTATTGTTATTTTTGGTTTACCCAGACCGGCCAGAGTCATGGCAGCCAGGTGGATCGAGTGCATCGAGTCTGGCCGTTTGTTCAGCGCCCGAACAAACTGGAAGTTGAGGATGCCACCAATTAGCCCGCAGATACAGCACGCTGAAAACAGGATCATCTGGGGGCCACAGAGAGAAAGAGAAAGAGGGAGAATAGTTCATGTCAATGCTTATGGTAAGATTGACATCCGATCAACAAAACTGTAAACGAACTGACAAAATGTGATGAGATGGGAGATATACAAACTGCTACTGAGCTTCCATCTCCATCATTTAGCTGTTTTGGGTGATGGCTGCTGCGATGGGTAATGTGCATCGGTCAAAATAAATCAAATTTCCTATTAGAAAATTGGATTGCTCTCAAAGCACAGTCTCCTCCGGAAATATAGCCCTGCTTGTAAATTTGCCGGCATCACTCACTTCCTGTATTTGTGTTTATGTGTGCGTGTGCGTGTGTGTGTGTGTGTGTGTGTGCGCGCGATGATTGCATTCCTTTACCTTGCAATCCAAATAATGAAATGAAATCAATTCAATTCTACTCCCCAGCAATTGTGTATGCATATGCGTGTGTGTGTGTGTGTGTGTGTGTGTGTGTGTGTGTGTGTGGGTGTGTGTGTGTGTGTTTATTGTGTCTGGACACAAGTTCTCATTTTGATTGCTCCCTGCACAGATTCGCAGATGCCTTTAACTGCATGGAAAAGGGCATCTCCAGTTTCAGTCATTATCCGCTGAACTGTTGAAAGCGGCTGGCAGGAGTCTGGAGCCAAACCAACCTAATGCAATCATCACTCCACAGGAAAACATGGAGGCAGCGGCTGGAAGGAGCAATAAGGAAAGAAAGATGGAACGGGCCAGAGCATTGAAAGGACTGGGAGAAAGAAGGTAGAGAGAAGGATGCAAGTGATGAAAGAGGGCAGAAAAGCGCGAGGGGGAGGATGGCGACAGAGACAATAGTTCGGGATGGACAGATGGAGGCAGGGGGAGAGGAAGGTTGAGCGATGGCTCTGTTACAGCAGACTGACACTGATCCATCACGCCCTCCCCACAGGAGACAGAGACAGTAGGAGGGAAACACAAGGACTTGCAGTCACTGAGAGAATGTGGAGCGATCGCTGGATGGACAGAGCGACAGAAAGAGAGGAGGAGAGTTGACTGGCTGTCTCCTCTAGTTTCCTCACACGTCTCTTTTAGAGCTCAGAGGATAGACGTGATGACAGGATGACAACCACAGACACACACATACACGCCATCACACACACGGATGTTTGAATTGGATTACTGGCACCTTGTGTGAGTGATAGGTTCCATCCTTCAGACAACATAATTTACAGTATAAACAATTCAAGTGAATGTGTGTTGATTAGTATTGGATTTTGACATGGGAGGCACACAGTACACCATTATATTGTTGTAATTATTACTGTTTTCTGTGAATATTAAAAGTACTTAAAATGCATCAGCTTTCTAAGGAAACCCCTCAGATTTCAGTTGTTAGCTATGCTGATCTTGATCCACACCAAAATGTGATGGGTTCCTCCCTGACCCTTACTGCCTTAACACAAGATTTGTACTAATCTGTCAGATATTATTGTGTAATCCAACTAATTGGCAAACTGACAAACTAATGCATTCAAATTTACCTGTGTCTTAAATGCACCAAAGTTAAATTGCAACATGGGCAAGTGGCCATTTGTCTGAAGCAATGATATGTTGGAGGAATATTATCATTTTAGCAAACGGTGAGACAAGAAAATTTACTATCTTGATAAAATGAATTTACAGCCAGCAGACAGTTATCTTAAGCTTAAACAAAAAGAAATGGCAAGTCCACAATTTCCATCAAAAGGTACAAAACGATCCCCATAATAGTGCCCAATAAAAAGCTGAATAATCAAATGAACTTTTAATTTGATCTGTAGAACAATAAAAACAGAGAGAAAGAAGGTTACTCTAAAAAATAGAATTAATTAAATTAAGATTGTTCATATTGAAGTTAACAAGTTAAATCAACACAACTGATAACTTAATTTGTTTGTGTGGTACCAACTGAAGTACTTTTTTTTTGTTTACATTTTTCTCTTATTTGTGTCTCCACTAGGTACATGACAATTGGTAAAGTCAAGAACAGAAACGTATAACCTCCTCTACAAGTGACTTGTCATATTTGATAACTTGTGTACAAACTACTGAGCTATGAAGCTAAAGAAGAGAGTAAGAAAAAAGGATAAGGGATCATAGGGGAACAAAATTACTCTAAATACTTACAATAAGACCCGTCCTCTTTCGAGCACACAACACTCCGCACATCCCACAGACCAGGAACTGGAAAGAGAGAATGACACATACATAAATGAACAGTTCCAAATGACCCTGTTAGTGTGTCACCGAGGAAAAGTCGCCGGCTAAGAAATGATATCATATTTAAAATGTTTTGGTCGTTTTCTCCTCCCTGTCTCGGCCACAGGAAGGTTGAAGGTGTTCCTTACACCTGCGCACTCAGATGCACTTCTCTCCCTCAGAGAAAATAACAGTGTGAGCTTCCATCAGGAAGCCATGTTTTCCTGTATCAGTGACTGATTCAGACTGAACCGGAGCAGCACGGTGGTGTATTTTCCTGACAGAGTACACTTACAAGTGGGACACTAGAGTTAGTTTTGATGAAACATTCAGAACAGTAGGGTGTGTGTGTGTGTGTGTGTGTGTGTGTTGTCACTCCTTCCACTCTCAATATGTTGTAGTTTAAAATTACCATTTATAAGATTGACTAAAGGTCCACTTACTTCCACTTAAGAGCTTTCAGCCCTGTCCTGTGGTCTTCTTCAGTAAAGTGGACATTCAATTAAGACTTTTCTCTTACTTGTATTGAAAGATATAAAAAAATAGTTTCATTGGGAGTTCCCCATAACTTTTATTATTATTTCAGTATTTACATTTCGCACAAAATAATCCCCACTCCTTTTATGTACATTGGTAACATCTTTAGATACAATACAGAACACAATCTGATAATTTCCAGGTTTTATCTGCCTTCAAGAAGTGAGGGATTCAGGAACACAATTTCATTATTATTTGGCAGTAATTTGAAATAAACCGAGCATAAGCTTCTTTATAACTTCAGCCTTCAATGCCATGAAAATTATTTGAAATGATCGACAGTCTCTTTTCCCTAAGCAGGAAAATTAAAAGCGATTATCCAGCCTCCTTTGGGGACAGTGGTCAATCAGTCTCAATGACTCGCAGGTCCTGACAGGAGATCTAAACTTCTGGGTGATCATGAGTACCGGGCCGCTGACTCAGCGGACAGCACTCAACAGCTGTGAGGCTCAACGCACACGGACATCACATTGCATAAGCACTTTGCAGTACAACAACTTTATATACAGCACTGTGGGGGCTATTTTAATTGTACAATATCACTTAAAAAGATTAAAAGAAATACTGATGTTTCTTTATGGCTCATATTGCATGAGTACTTCTTAGCAGTTTAGTTTCCGTAGCTTAGGAAGCATAGTAGCTGATTCAATAATAACCTGATCGATATATATATTCCAATACAGTATGTATTGGGTGGTCGATAATATTGGCCAATATGGGTTTTCACAGTATTGGTGTTTTTCTTTTTCTTTATAGTTATTTATAATAAAGTTTATGGTTCAACTGTTTAAATAGCAACGTTTACGTCAGCCAATACATCGTTTTGTTTCTCCCTCATCTCAGCATAGCAGTGAGAGGATGATTGTGTGTAAAATGCTTTTACCCTCCCTGAGCTCCGAGAAACAATTCAAGCATGAATTAATGAAACCAATCTTTGGCTCCAGCACTGAGGCATCTACAGTGGGCCAAATGACTGTGTGTCTCCCACATCTAATGGACGAACACATAAAGGGCTGGCAGCCATAATATTTACTCTTTACCCACAGCCAGCTTATTAATACTGGGAGGATGTTATGGATAAAAAGGAAAAGAGTAATTAATATTAGATAAACAGCCACCAACATTAACAGCAATCAATTTATACCCCAATCCTCCTCAACCCAGAGCGGGTTATGAGTTGTAGGACCATGGATAGTAAAGATTTTTTTAATTTATTTCAAAAAGCTGATTTTGATTCAGATTATTAAATGAATACACTGTGTAATTTATGACGATAATATAACCTATACTGTGAATGTAACATTCCTGACAGAGTTTAATCAACATCCATACTCATCCTCTCTGACAACAAGGTAAGAAGTGAGGAGAAGAGTTGTTCCCATGCAGGACGTACACAGAGCCCGCTCCACACCGGGGACGCGTCGCCCTGCTGCGGCTTGTGCTCGCCACGGACCCTGCTGATGCCCACGGCTCCCAGGACGATACTCGCCACACCCAGGCCCACCTCAACCACGGACAGCAAGAGCAGGCTCCACAGGATCTTGCGGCTGGAGCACATCCTGCCCCGGGCATCTCTCCAGCTCCAGCAGGAGGGGGCGGCAGGAGGCGCGGACAGAGGAAGGAGTCCGCTTCTCGGTGCGCCAAGGACTGCCTGCCGGGAAAAGACAAGGCTGTCCGGGTGAAGGAGAACCGTTGAGAGGACTTGCCAAAGTAGAGGTGGAGGAGGTAAACCTCTGCTTCTGATGACGTTGTTTGTAAAGAGAGAGAGAGAGAGAGAGAGAGAGAGAGAGAGAGAGAGAGAGAGAGAGAGAGAGAGAAGGAGCGCACCGATGAAGTTCAGCCGCTTGGTGATCGCGCATCATTGCAGCAGCACACACACACACGCAGGCACGCACACGGACGCACGCACAGACATCCAAGCCACATGAATTCAGGACAGCTGACACAGTCCCTTCCGGCTAGATCAGGGGTGTCCAAACTACACATTTTTTTTTTAAACTAACAATTTGGTAGCACTTAAATGGCACTTACTTATAGCACTTTGTAGTTTTGCTCTATTTTTGAAGAAATTGTACTTTTCTGGGTTTGTACCCTCGGGTAGGGGAGAGCGGGGTAATGTGAGACACTTTTTACATTTACTCCCCTCTAGGCGAGCCAACATTATATATCAGTAAAATGTACACATTTCCCATTAATTCAGGATGTTTCTTAGCAATGGAAATGATCAGAATGTCTTCAGGACAAAGGGTAGTTAAAATATGATTGTTTTTTAAAAAGTGGTCTTGTGTCTCTCTTTACCCCAGCTTAGGGGTAAAGGGAGACATACCAGAGAAATCAAGGGGGTAAAGTGATCCACTTACTTTTTCCACTTTAAAACTACCATAACAACACATGTTGTAATAGGTAAATTAAGCACATTTATGATTATTATGATTCATGTGATCTCTAGCTTACCTGCACATTGTTTCTCTGTCCAATTGGCAGGGACAGGGATATTGTTTTTCTCTGCGTATTCAAATGCCAGTTCACAGCACTTAACTGGAGCAAGGCCATGGAACTGGTCATCTAGTTGTTTCAAGTGTTTGGCTCCTCCTCCATCTCATCTATGAATATTCTCTTTGCCTCAGCTACTGCACCCCAGGCTACTGATTTTACTTTCCCTTTCTCTTTTTTCTTTATGAATCTTTTGAGGGTTGTCTTGTCAATATTTCTACCCCTTCCAGCTTTTCTTAAGGACTTTTTTCCTTGCATGACCTCAGCGGCTAAACTCTCCATCTCTGGGAGGGGTGCTTGGCCCCAGGTTGTCTTCCTGGTGTAGTTTCTTGGCAAGATGGCTTTTCTACAATGTTTATGGCATTACAAATAAAACATATATAATGTAATATAACACTAGAATATGTTTAAGACTAAACTTAACTTGTTCTACTTTACCCCAGAGCATTTGTCTCACTTTACCCCACAGCAATCATTTTAGAAAAAATCTCTTAGCAATTCAGGCTAATCTTCAGATAGCTTCAATCACATGGTTTTATATGCTCAAAGTTCATCAACATGTATGATAAAAGTTTTTCTACCTGGATCAATTTTTTTGTACACAACAGTTGATTAAGTTCAAAGCAAGAAAATTTGGCCAACTGTATTGTACTTCTCAGTTTTGACACTAAGTAGCACCCAACTCACCCCTGACCTGCCAGCTGTACACTCAGAACGCCGCCACGCCCCCCCCGCCCTAAGCGACGCGATTGAGGTGCACTGTCATCAGTCCGCTCCAGGGCAGGTGGGCGTGGCGGCGTGAGTGGCCCAGACCTTCACATTTTTTTCTGTATGTGGCCCTCGGGATGAAAAGTCTGGACACCCCTGGGCTAGATGCACCTTCAGTAAAACCCACGAACTGGATCAGCCAAATGAACCGCAAATGAATGATAAAAAAAAGAGAAAAAAAAGGCAGGTGCTTTACATAACCCTGAAAACACATTGAGAGAATATATGACCCTAACTGATGAATAGAGGAAAACACATGTTGTGGTTAATATGAAGTGCAAAATATGAACATTTAAAATGTTGTGCCAAGCTTATTGAAAGGCATAAGATAACAGTTAAAATGGGAGTTCCTCAATCATATTTATATTGCTGTAGTATTTATAGATCAAACCTTACCCCCTCTTTTCATTTGTTTTGGTGACTTACTATAGAATTTAATTTCAACATGTTTCACTTAAAAACCTAAACTTTTGATTCACACACAGTCAATGCAGGTGAGTATAAATGTGGAAAGCCTTCAGTCACATACAAGTATGTGTACCTCTACATGATTGATTGCATTCCCGTCACTGAGTAACAAGATCCCACAAAGGTTATTTGTTCATTGTGCGTCAAGCAACTGAGATGTTGACATGCCACGGACCACCTTTCTATCAGAGGGCTCAAGATAAGTAAATAGTGCATATCCTGCTTTCAGGACTAAGCCTCTCCCTATGGCAGTTAGGGACAGACTAAACATTCACATTGTGATGGTGTAATCCTGATCAAACAGTGATAACAATGTGGTTCACCGTGCCCTTTTCTTGGAACACCCTGTATCAAATGTTCACATCAAAATGAAAGTAAAACTTATGTAAAAAAATAACTGAACAGGCAAAGGTGCAGGCTGCTGCCTCAGGTGCGGCATGAAAAAAGAAGCAGGGGAAAGAGGAATTTAAACAGAGACATTAGAAGTAAATTATTATTGTAAGTTCTGCACATGATGTTCTCACTGTAGTTTTCATGAAAAGTACCATCCATAAAGATCATTGACAACATGGTATCCTTTGTACTTTGAGATGTGGTCACAGGCCAGGCAGACAGGATGAATGAATTCATTGCTCGTTGTCAAAAGATGAGCAGTGACTTCATAGTACTTTCTCCACTCAAAGTAGCTCATGTATGCTTCATGGTCATTGTCCAGGCGTTGCAGAAACTCTGCCAGACCTTTAGCGTCAGGGAAATCATCTATGTGAATGAAGGAACCATTGGGAAGGAACTGCTCGTAGTTTTCCCTTGGTGGACCCAGAACTACAGGGACGGCCCCCGCCACGAGGGGCCCGTTGACCTTCTCTGTTATGTAGTCCACGTGCTGCGAGTTCTCAAATGAGAGATAAAACTTACAACTCGCAAGGGTGGGGTAATAGTCTTCAGGTTTCAACGGGTGCCCATTAAAAGCAGCACCAAAGACATCGACCTTTATGTGTTGGGACAGTTCTCTGTAATGTTTCTCTCTCACAGATGTTCCAGTAGCTGGGTTGTTGTTACTGACAACCCAACAAACCAGTTTGTCTTTCTTGGGCAGAACTATTTCTTCCTTTGTCTCTGTCTCCTTGATCGTCACCTCATTCCTCACTGTGATGTCAGCATCTCGTCTGTAGCTCAGTGTTAAGTTGAACAGGTTTTCCAGACCTGGTTTCTGCGCCGTGTTCGTGGGAGATTCCACGTTGAACCAAATCCACTTCTGAAAATATGGACGTGGCTCCTTGGGCATGTTTGTCAAATGCCAGTTTATGTCTTTATGGTAGAAGATGACTCCCTCGGCTTGGCTGTACAATGACCTGTCATCAGTCAGAATGCAGCCATCAATGTGGAAGTAGCTTGAGCAGATTTGGAAATCAAACCTCACACCAAGAGGCCAGAACCACAGCAGAACGATAGGTTTTTCAGTTGCCCCTGTGGCTTCATAAGTTTTTTCATCAGCTACTGTAGTCATAGTCTGACACACAGGAGATGGAGGCTTGAAATATACAAAGAAGCTGACAAAACAGCAGGCAAAGCAGAGTGTAGCTACCTTTGCCAGGCATGAGGTTTTATTTAAAGGTGCCGTCATCTGTGGAAGGAAGAGAAAAACTGATTGGTAAACAGCATCATGGCTTCAGTAACACCATAGACAGTGAATGTCCTCTCATAGTTTTGCGACTTCTTCATCCTGAGATAGTTGTATTCTCGTGTTAAGTTTTTGGGGCAGTGGCACGAAAAACCCTCCAACTCTGAAATTTGCGTTCTTACGTACACAATCTTCTGATAATCTCCTGAAATTATCTGGCGTTCAGTGTAGCTAGACTTTGAAAAACCAATATAAAAAAAGTTTAACTCCAATAATAAAACTGTAATGTCAATACAGCAGTAATAATATGATGCTGTAAAAGTAACGCCATGTCACCTAGCAGCTTTAACGTGCCCGGCTTTTTTAAGCAAATTTAATATTATAAAAGCATTCACTCGTGGTGATAGATGTGTGCTGTGGATTTTCCATCTTTTATAATTTTATCATCTTAAATGACTTATTTATATTTTAAAATCGAATTAGCTGCATTTCATTGTCAGCATTTTTATTTAGCTTTGTTTAATTGGTGGTTTATCAGTCAATTGTGAAGCACTTTGAACTGCACTGACCTGAATGAAAGATGCAATATAGATCGAGTTTGACTGATAATTTAGGCATCACAGCACAGGCCATCAGCTAAGACAAACTACTTACTTGGCATATGTCATTTATTCATCATGTATTTACCAAGACCACCACTGAAAAGACACATGTTCTCACCTTCCCGACAGAATCAGGTCTGGGTCTCTCTGTCCGGTGATCGGTCACCTGAACACAGGTTTAAACAAACACACAACCAGAGAATCAAAACCACACAAACACTGTTTGCCCTTGTTGTTTGCACACATTGTTCACAAACAAACTTTTCACCGCGTCATTCTGTAGATGTAACGGTTCGCCGCCGATGTATGAATCAGGGCGTATGTAGAAAATACTCACCGGTGCAGGCTGGTGCCTCAGGTGCGGCGGAAAAAAGGAAGCAGTGGAAAGAGAAATTGAAATGAAGACCTTAGAAATCAATTATTTTTGTAAGTTCAACCACCGCGGGAAAGACAGCAACTCCTGTGGATATGTCGTATTCCTCGGTTTAGTTTTGTAGGAGATGCCAATAAATTCTACCAGGTGAGTCCTTTGAGAACGAATGAAACATGCTACATTTGAGATCAGACACGCCCACGACCATAAAAACGAATGCGCGTCCACATAAGTTTTACGGTAAAATGTCTGGGCCGATCTATATCTGCAGTCCATGGGACCGATGCGGTGGACATGGTGTATTCAGTGCCCCTCAGAATTTCGGGAACGTAGTCAAGTGCCTTAACCGACCAACAAGGTCGTTTCAAAAAAGGTTTTTCAATGTTTATGACTGGTATTCTTCGGGTTAAACTACGGTGGCCAAGAGAGCTCAAGGAACTGAAAAAACAGTCACAACACTGAAACGCGGCGCAATAGCAAAAACGACACCAGCAATGTTTCCAGGGAACCCATAAAAGTGATGAACCTGGCTGCAGTTGAATCCTTTGTGAAGTTCCATCGCCATTGACGAGAAGCAGACTTCAGTAACTTCGCAAAGCATTGAACTACAGCCAGGTTCATCACTTTTATGGGTTCCCTGGAATAATTTCCGTTGTCGTTTTCGCTTTTTAACTGTTGATTTCAAAATCTCACATAAGTATCGCTTAAAGACTCTTTTAGACTTGTCCTACAGAGAATCTCTGCTCATTTGGGTTCAAACCTGTTCTTGATTTTTCATCTCAAACGTGCACAACGCAGCGGGAGGTTCTTTGCTCAGTCATGTTCACAACAGCAACAAATCCTCCACAGGATTTAGGTGCATATGTATTCCCCTGCGGAGATCAAATGGTTTTGTTTTCAGAACACTGACAGTAGGTTGTTTTCATTTCTGGTCAATCCCTTGTTAGAAGCGTGACCAACCTTGACTAGTGGTCAATCCAGCGGGGGATCCCCTGCTGTGTTCACATGCTGTCTTCTGCAGAATTTCTGCAGACATTCACAGGCAGAGACAGTCCACGAAACATCTGGAGGCTCACACTTTATTTTTTTATAAAACACATACACCTCCTCAAGAGAAACTGCAAAGAAGCCAAATGGATGCTCATACATAGTTTATATAGATCGAATAGCATAATTTCTGCTCTACAAGATGTCTCCCCACCAAATGGGGTTGGCGAGTTAATTTTAAATCAAAACAGTGTAAAGCAGAGGATTGTCCCTTAGAGTTGTAAAATGATAGCTGATTTGAATGCGAGTGTGCAGCTATTCAGCTGGATCCATGCAACTGATGCCCCACCTACTCATTAGCACAACCAATAACCTAATGAAGTCAGGATAGAAAACTGTAAGTTCACTTGTAGTCTTTAAAAAAGTCATCAATTAAGGTATAAACAAAGCAAAAAATAAATATGACATAATCCTTCAAATGACCCCAATAAAATGTATAAAACCTATGTTTAGATTTGAATATTTATTTATTTGTCTATATGTATTCAAAACAACTCAAAGTGACTTAAAAAAAGAGAAGTATTGCCACACTTCTTTCATCAGCTCCAGTTTGATAATATCAACTGTTACCATATGAATTATATTGAATAATTACTTTTCATTACTCTTTATAATGTCAAAGCAATCACACAAATTCAAAGTATATGTTCTAGTTTATAGTCAGTCAAATGATGTTCTCACTTTAGTTTTCATGAAAGTACCATCCATAAAGGTCATTGACAACATGGTATTCTCTGTACTTTGCGATGTGGCCACAGGCGAGGCAGATAGGATGAATGAATTCATTGCTCGTTGTCAAAAGATGAGGAGTGACTTCATAGTACTTTCTCCACTCAAAGTAGCTCATGTATGCTTCATGGTCATTGTCCAGGCGTTGCAGAAACTCTGCCAGACCTTTAGCGTCAGGGAAATCATCTATGTGAATGAAGGAACCATTGGGAAGGAACTGCTCGTAGTTTTCCCTTGGTGGACCCAGAACTACAGGGACGGTCCCCGCCACGAGGGGCCCGTTGACCTTCTCTGTTATGTAGTCCACGTGCTGCGAGTTCTCAAATGAGAGATAAAATTTACAACTCGCAAGGGTGGGGTAATAGTCTTCAGGTTTCAACGGGTGCCCATTAAAACCAGTACCAAAGACATTAACCTTTATGTGTTGGGACAGTTCTGTGTAATATTTGTCTCTAACAGATGTTCCAGTATTTGGGTCGTGGTTACTGACAACCCAACAAACCAGTTTGTCCTTCAGGGGCAGCACTACTTCCTCCTTAGTCTCTGTCTCCTTGATCGTCACCTCATTCCTCACTGTGATGTCAGCATCTCGTCTGTAGCTCAGTGTTAAGTTGAACAGGTTTTCCAGACCTGCTTTTTTCGCCGTGTTCGTGGGAGATTCCACATTGTACCAAATCCACTTCTGAAAATATGGACGTGGCTCCTTGGGCAAGTTTTCCAAATTCCAGTTTATGTCTTTATGGTAGAAGATGACTCCCTCAGCTTGGCTGTACAATGACCTGTCATCAGTCAGAATGCAGCCATCAACGTGGAAGTAGCTTGAGCAGATTTTGAAATCAAACTTCGCATTATAAGGCCAGGTCCACAGCAGAACGATGGGGTTGTCAGATGGTGCCTCTTCATTAACTTTTCCATTACCAAATGTAGATGTAAATAGACACAAAGGGGATTGAGGCTCAAAATATACAAAGAAAGAAATAACACAGGAGATAAGGCCAAAAATAGCTAAGTATGCCAGGCACAGCATTTGACTGGAAGATCCTCTCATCTGCGGAAGAAAAAAAAAAAACTATTGTCACCTCTTTGATAACAACATCATGACTTGTAGCACTTTAATGGACCATTTGCCAATACAGTCAGCTTTGCACCTGTATCTAGGCACAACAAGCCTGATAAGCTTCAGATTTCCCAGTTTCACATTTAAGCAGCGTGCGTGGGGCTGAATTAAAAAGCATATATTGCCAGCCAATTATTGTTAAAAAACTTCAGGAATACATTAGACTCTGTAGGATTCATTGAATAATTTGACTGGATATTATGCCTATTACTATTGTTGCTTATCAGATGGTTATCTCCACCCGACATGCTTTAATTTGTATACATTTTGCAGCCTAATGATATTGTTGCATATCAGGTGGTTTGCTGGGTTTGCTGTGCTCGCAGTAAAGCCAAGTTCACGAGGTACAGTATATTCCCCTCAGGCGCACGGTGAGAGATGCAAGGTCTGCACGTGGCAGCTTCGCTAGGTAGTATATTCTCCTGCAGGCCAATGCTCCTATGGAGAATGGCCACACCTTTGTAGTGGGGGCGCACGGATAGATCCATAACATCTTGTAATCTTATGAGGGGGAGTGACTAAGTCGGAGCCTAGAGGCCAAACACTAACCTGTTCTACCGTTTCAAAAACAAACTAACAAGCTTAACTCCATAGCAATGTCTTGTGCAATGTGGCCAGTGACTCAACCCCCCACCCTCTCTCCTAAACAACTGACGGAATACTCGCAATGACTTCTCAGTAGGAAACATCCGTTGTACACATGTTAAATAGCGGCACGTAGTAAGAACAATAGATGTATTTCCATGTGTCCATTCTTGCTTTACAATAGAGCTGCAAACACACCGAGGAGAGTTTATTTTCCTAAATAAATACACATTACTACGAACCCCTAATTTAATTAAATAATATCTTTCATTTCAGACAGGATTCCTCACAGGTCATGATTACATAAACTGACTGTGGCTATTTATAAAATAAATGGAAGTAAAAAAAAAATATTCCGATGTTCTTCTTAAGAAAAATTATCCACATATAATTTAATATTTCTCATGATTATAAGTTCCAGTCTGACTTAACCCTTAACTTATTCTTTCAGTAACCATTCATAATAGTTTGTTCATCTTCAGACAAATAGTAGAAAATACTGACTCAATATTCACTTGATTATAGGTTAATATGTGTGTATGAGATAGAAATATTACAGATTACAGAACAGTAACACAAACTGAATAAAAAACATGTGCTTACCTTTCCTGTGTTAGTGCTGGATTTGCTACTGGCAGGCTTTTGTAAATTGTCCATACACTATATCGTAACGCCTTTTGTTCGGACAGTATCAAGCCCAGCCTACTAACCCAACAAGTAAAACCAGTTATATTAGATATAAATACTGTCAATTGCCAACAGTTTTAGACCTCGCTGCTACTGACTCCTGTCGTAACAGACCAGGAGTAGTGGCAGCAGCGAGGTGTAAAAACATTTGCAGTTGACAGTGTTCACATTTAATATAACTGGTTTTACTTGACAAGAGTCATAACAGACCAGGAGTAAGGGCAGCAGGGAGGTGGAGTCACAACAGACCAGAAATCAATGCTGACACAGTTTTGCTCCACTTGCCTCTTAACTGCTGAGGTGCTCTCAGCTTGATTTGCCGAATTAGGTCTGGGTCCTGTTGTCCCGCCTCTACACTGACTTTTGTTTATTGTGGTCCATAGTCCACACTGCTGCTCACAAGTTAATCATACACGCTGGTGCCACTTTTTAAACTTTATTTAATAAATATTAGTGATGCACCAGTTTAACTTGGCGTAAAAAGTATGAGCGTAGCATCTGTTTAAGTACTTTATTCTCATGTGCACCGGCTCTATTCATCCGTCTCATGCACAGGTAACAAGGGAACTGACAACATACGTCATACACACAGAAGCCGTAACACCTCTAATAAACGGGCAATACTGCTACCGTAAAACAATGAGCAGAGCGTTCTCTATAATGATACTTTAACAGGGCTGTTTTAGACAGGGTAAAAAGGTGCTGTTTTAAATTATCCTTGTGGTATTTTGACCAAAATATGCTACAGTCATTTCATTAAGATCCCAAGGAACCATTAAATAAAGTTTAGGTAAATCAAAGATTGTTTCATAAATCTGATTCAATTTGTGCTCATTAAAAGATAAGAGTGATGAAGGGCTGAACATTTTTAAATAGTGCTTTAATTATTTTTCTGACACAAAAGGGTGAATGAATAACAACAAAAAGAAAATAAACAAATATCGGTATCGGCTATCGGCCAGATTGTTATTTTAAATATCGGTATCGGCCAAGAATTTCCATATCGGTGCATCCCTAGTAAATATATTGTGCTAGCTCCTATCAAAGCAATGCTTTTGCGTGACATAGACAAACAGATCCTGGCCTATTTATGAAAAACTCCTGACAGGTAGCCAAGAAGCTGAGGAATTGATACCTTAGTGTGTATGGTAGCTTGAGCTGTAGCTGGAATTTGTGCCAGGCATAAAGATCATTAACTACATGATAAATGTTGTCTTTGGAGATGCAGTCACGTAGGCATGACTGTTGTACAAGGAAATGTCATCAGTCATTATAAAGCTATCATTGTTAAAATAGTTTGAGCAACGCAGCGGGAGATTCTCTGCTCAGACACGTTCACAACAGAACAGAAATATCGTTCAGGTGAGGGGTGTTGCAGCAGTAGAGTTTTTTTTTAAATTTATAGCACATTGACACCAGAATAGATTAAAATAACCTTCTACTTGTATGACTCTGCATTTTTAACCATTTATGTATATATTTTTTGCATCTGTCCCGTGTTAGAAATGTCATGGACCCGCACGAATGCATGCAGAAAACCCTGCAGACGCAGAGGATCACCCGCCGTGTTTGGACATTGGCTCATTCGAACCTTCTCCTTATTCTGACCTGGAGGCTGACAAAAGAAATTTCTGCATAAAGTCCAAAGCACCTCTCTCGAATTTAAGGAGATTTGCCAGAGTACAGGGAATGTCTGTAAGAAGCTCAAGTTTACACGTGAAATCAAGTACCTGGGATGGGGATTAGTGGTTTAGAATCAGGAGCATTAGATTCTATTAAATTGCATTATGAAATGTGGGTTGAGCCGGAGGAGCCACATTTTCATCCTCATCTGCCACCACCAAGAATATGGTGTCAGCAAATATGACCAAGAGAGTTTTTGGGGAAATTAAGCTTTAAGTAATTCTAAAATAATGTACTCCTCAGTAATAAAGACGACACACTGTGGCACAAATAGTTTCATTAAAGACTCATTAACCACTCCGGAAATAACACACAAAACGCAGAGTTTGTTAATGAAGTAGATACATTGCAAAAATATACCTTACAAAGCCAAAAATGCATTCCCTGATAGACAACTGAGAATTGCCTAACTGTATCTTAAGCCATTTTATGTCCCACGGAGGATCACCGTTGTATTGGGTGCGGACTTTCTCGGCAGTTTTTCTTTCACATCTGCACGACGCAGCAGGAGATTCTCTGATTAGAGGCGTTCACAACAGCAACAACTCCTCGGCAGGGGTGGTGCAGCAGGCAGGGGCAAGATGCAGTGCTCGGAAGGATCCTTTCAAAACGTTTTCCGTTACAGAATACAGAACACATGCCCAAAAATGTAATCTGTAACGTATTCCGTTAAATTAACTAATCTGAGCAACGTATTCTGAATACTTGGATTACTTCCACTTTGAATTGCATTTTATAAGTGTAGGAATGCGGCCATCAAATCCTGCTTACAGAACAGGCCTATTCTAGTGTGTTCTTCTGTTCCAACTGGCTTAATGTGTTAGGCCCAAGTCTCCCTGAAGACTCCCTGGCATTCAATAAATTTAGTTATCAAAATAAAATATAAAACATTAATATTTAAAATATTAATATTAAATCATAACTTTAATTGGTTAAAGTTGTCTCGGGGCACCACCCTTCAAAGAAGGGAAAAGATAGCCAATTTATTGATTAAGATCAGTATCATTAAGATCTAGTTCACTTAGAAAACTCAATATTAACTATTAAAGATTATATAATGAACAGTGAAGGTTATGGAGTTCTTAACAGTGTAACGGTTGGAAAAGTTCACTTATGCAACATTAATGACAGAACATTTGTGAAAGAAGAACATTTATTATGAACACAACAAAGTATAAAAACCCAAATGTGTGTGTGTGTGTATGCAAATTAGAGGCCCTCAAAATGGTGGTTGACCAAAAGAGTAACGCCTTTAATAGGCCTGCGCATGCTTCTGCAACTGCGTCTGCGGCTTTTCACGCCGCTGTGTTGACGGACTCGTTTTAATTTATTGTTTTCCAAGCAAGTTCAACATGGACATGAAATATAGCCCTAATTAAAGAACGACTCTCCAGCATCCTCAGCATGACATGTCAAGGCTCTGATTGGAAGTTTGGCTTCACCATGAGTCTCATCCATCAGCAGTGTGTTTGCCACCTGCACAATAACTTGACTTTATTACAAAGGGATCATCAGCAGGTGCTGGATTTTACTCGGTCTCTCTGAACAAACATGTAAAGCAGCTGGGAAACGGATTTTGATGTAGCTCTGGTGCTTTCAAACTCATTTTAGGAGAGAAACGAGTGGGAAAAGGACTTTGATATGGTTGTCTTGGAAATCAATGTTGCAGTTTGTAAGATGCATCAATGCAAATATAATTGCAGTAAGATGAGAGCATCCTGATACTAGTGATGTTTGTGTTTACACCATTCAGTAATACTTAACCTTTTCCATTACCAGTCTATATCAGTGGGGTATAAATGTTCTGTTGATGAATGCCTGTAATGCAACTGTTACAATTATAATCAAGGCTGCAAAGATTTCACTTGTCCCTGGGGGACATGATTGTCTTTCAAAACAATTGGAATGTTTTACCAAAGGCACCTTTTTAAATAACTTAAACTGTTTGATAAATGTTTGTACCGAGTAGATCAGTTCCTCAGGAAAAACAAGGTCATCTCATTTTAATGAAACATTTTTATTTCATTGCAGTTCTGACTCTGGTTCCATTTAACAGGTGAAGTGAAAGTAGCAATATTAATGAATATTAGATTAATAGCAGGCTGGGTCTTCGTTTACATACTTTCCAATGTGTATTCTTTGCAAAGCTACTAATGTAATAACTATTTTATTGTAAACCCTTTTTTATATAGTATTATGAAATACCAACAACTGTTTGCTGTTCAATAAATGTTATAAAATAAATCCAGTTAAATGTTTAAACCTGTGAAAAATGTTTCTTGTAATATACTGTTACTTTACAGACAGTCATTTATTTTGTTTAATACTTTAATGGTATTGATATTTACTTTAAACTGCAGTCAATTCTTTAGTGTGATATATGTATTAACAGTCTTTAACAAGCAGGGCAGCGGAAGAGTTTTGTCTTGAGTGCAGTGAGGTGTTATAGTTGTTGTTATTGTCAGTGTAGCAGTAGAAGTTTAAGCTCTTTCTCCGCGCATCCGGCCGGCCAGCGGGCATGATGGTAACCCTCTTGGCGTGGATGGCGCACAGGTTTCTAGTAGCGACGGATCTCTCTCAGAGCCACGGTACCGGGCGTGTAACGGTGAGGCTTCTTCACGCCGCCGTCGGATGGAGCACTCTTACGAGCAGCCTTGGTGGCCAGCTGCTTCCTGGGGGCTTCGCCTCCCGTGGATTTACGAGCGGCATTTGCGGCATTTCCATTGATTTATTTAGAGAGTGAATAAGCTCGTGAAAGAGAGAAGTACCGTCATGTAATCCATTGATTTCAACAATTTAACTGTAATCGGAATACCATCTATTTAAATTGTAACTAACGGAATACAGTTACTCATAATTTGTATTCTAAATGTAGTGGTCAAAAAGTTTAGGGGGACAGTTGAATGCCAATTGGGTTCACCACAGTGACGAAACTTTGATTTCAGAGGTGGGGGGGGACACAAATATTTTTTATAAAACTCTTCAGTTCACTGTGTTTTCTAGTAGTTCTTCTAGTTTTCTGTTGCTACTTTTAAGTTTACTGTTCCCTTTTTTTGGTTTGTCTGGTTGTAAAGCATGTAGCAAAACATTATCACCCAATTCTGTGTTTCACCTTGTTAGTCAACTTCACTCCATCTCAGTAGCACCAATTTTACACTTATTTTTGGAATATATGGTAAACAGACCTCATTTACATAGCACTACCCAGTGGTGGGCAGGTCAAACTGGGAGGAATATCACAGGTGGGGAGAAATTGAATAAAATGTCCATAATTCAGTGTAAGTAGTCAAGTGATCAAATTTATTTAAAATTAATGTAACACAGAACCACTGTCATTTTAGGCAGTTATAGTAGTTTCTCGTCTTGTTAAGCCTTACAGGATGATCGTGGCAATTAAGGTGTGAAAGGGTGTATATTTATAATTACACGGTTTGTCTGATAACACTGTATTTGTTATCTCTTTGTTTCTTTCACACAGTGGCGAGGTTAACAGATCCACCATCTCTACTATCCGTCACCTGACAAAAATATATTGATGCATGACATGAGCAGTGGGACAGTTTGGGGTGCAACAATCATCAATTTTAATGATACGGTTATAGAGGAAAAAACTTTTTTTTTCACAATTATTATGAGTATTGATGTATAAAATCACATTTGTAATCCGAGGTTTTATTGTATTTTTCCCTAAATCTTTCATTGTTAGTGTTTTACAACATAACATGTTGCTGCCTTTCAACATAAAAAATAATACATGAAAATAAGTGTATCTCTTTGGCATTAAATATAAGCTTTTTAAAATCTGTTGCATTGTTGAGGCTCTACTGTTATAATAATAATGATAATAATAATAACAACAACTAGAACATTTCTAAAGAAATTTTGTCAGGGCCTGGTGGAGCCCACCAATCAGAGCAGAGCAGTCACCCGCAGCGGCTCCTGTGACATTTGACACCGCTGAGAGACAAACCACTGAAACCGAAGCATTTTTGGCCAAACTGTAGTTAGTTCCTATCATTGAACCGGCTTCACTGTGAGCATCCTGAGCTCTTCCTGAACGTCTGCATATATATTTTATGTGGCTAAAGTTAGGAAATGGGGTTTTTAGAGCGATTGATAGAAACTGGTACCTCTGCTTTCCTCCAGAAATGTTCGTGCCTTTTTTTAACAACAATACATTTTATTTATCAGCACTTTCAATAAAACTCAAATACACTTTACAAGATTACTGAGAGCTTTGTAATTGATGAGGAGGATCTTGAAGTGGACGTGCTGCTTTATTGGGAGCCAGTGAAGGTGTCGCAGGATGGTGTAACGCATTTCTTTGAGTAACTTGCACTTTGACTTTGAAAGAAGTCTCTTATGTCCACTTTTCTTTTTTTAGACATCCTGGCTGCGCCTAATTACCAAACACACACACACACCGATTCAAACGTTAATGTAAATGAAACCTCTGATATTACAATCCTTCCAGCTGACGTGGCCCAGGCAAAACAAACGCCCAACTTACAGCGGAAGATTAACACGGCCTCCTCCCCAACTGGCAGACCGGTGTGCGTCCTGGTGCTGTTTATAACCTGATGGAGTGACAGCGGGGACGGCCAATCACACAAGGAATGCAGAGCCAATGGAGGAGCTTGTGGGCAGGTCTAAACGAAAGCAAACTGGCTTCAGCTCGAGCGGCCGTTTCCGCTTGGTCCTAGTGCCTGACGAGTCTCTGTTTACCATAGCGTAACATGGTTTCCGGACGTTGAAAACTGCAGGGGACCAGAACGGCCTTTTGAAAAAGCGCAGGGGACATGTCCCCTGTGTCCCCCCCCCCCAAATTACGTCCGTGGTTCACCACACATATATTCAGAATAAACGGGACGGGAGGCTGACGATTCCTGGAATATACAATTTATTCAAATATTATACAAATGATTTAAAAAGACTGATCAAACAGAACAGGAGCATGTGCAAAGTACTGGCATGTACTGGATACAAGTAACAGATTAAACAGAGAGAAGTTAAAGGCTCCTGACCCAATTTAACAAAGCTAAAATATCATGCATAAAACAAGCACAGCACACCTTAAGAATCCCAACACTTGTGTGATTGCACCGGTGGATTGTCACTGCAAGCGATATTATACAACGAAATGACAGAAGAGGGCCTCTAATTTATGGAGCCCATAATTCAGCAATATTCAAGCCATTAAACCCGGATTGCACAGTAAACGTCAACAATATTGCACATTGTCCAACAAAATACAATATAAAATAAAACCAGTAATCAAACCAATTAATCAGAAAGAAACTAAATCTAAACAAGGCCAAATAATCTAAATTAAATCTATATGTGGGGAAAAACAGTGACCATAAATATTCTGCCTGAAGGCAACCCTATAAAACAAACATGTTGTATTAGGTCACACAATTATTAAAAAGTTCATCAAACTGTTCGAAAACATTTACAAACATAAAACACATAATTATGTCATATCTTCAATCCATTAAAATAAAGCAGGGACCCACGCTGTTCTTATTGTCTTGAAGACAAGTACTAAAACAGGAAAAGACAACAACAAAACAATAACTGTGATAATTACATTCTCAAGAATATAGTGAGACTGTGTTCACTATGACAATAAGAGAATCAAATTAAGTACCACTTGTAGAGATCACGTACAACTCGAAACTCTTTGGTAAAGGCTATGTGACGACATGCCTGACAGACAGCGTGAGCAAACTCTTGATTCTCTTCATTAAAATGGCGTCTGACATTATAGAATCGGTGCCATTGAAAGTAGTTCATATAAGCAGCATTATCCTCATCCATTTTGAGGAGATACTCAGCAAGTGCAAAGGCATCAGTGAAGTCATTTATGTGTATGAAGGAAGTACTTGGGAAATATTTCTCATAGTTTTTTCTTGGTGGGCCCAAAGCAATTGGTACAGTGCCTGCTGAAAGAGGACCATTGAATGTTTCTGTGATGTAATCTGGGTGAACTGAATCCTCGAAGGAAAGGAAGAATTTGCATTTACTAATAGTTAGGAAATAGTTCTCTCCCTTCAAGTTCTTGGCAGAGGAGCTGTCAAAGATGTTTACCTTTATGTGTTTTGCAAGCTCGCGGTAGTAGCTGTAGCTAGCCTCTGTGCTTGTATTAAGGTTGGTTGCATTCGCAATCCAACAAACCAGTAGATCTTTTTCAGGCAGCTCAAATTCCTTATCTATTTGCTTCTTGAAGGTCAGTTGCCAGCGAGCAGGGATGTCTGCATCCCGCCTGTAGTTCAAGGTTAAATTAAAAACGGCTTCGATGCCTGGTATCTTGCGTGTGCTGGTGGGTGGGTCCATGTTAAACCAGATCCACCTCTGGAATTTGGGCCTTGGCGTGGTGGGAAGATTGGACAGGTCATCTTTGATAGCTTTGTGAAATATCACAACTGCCTTAGCTACGGAGTATAAGGATCTATCATCCGTCAGTTGGCAGCTGTTGATGTTTAAATCCTTGCAGAGTTGAAAATCAAATTGTTTGTCATCAGGCCAAAACCAAAGCAGCACTACAGGTTTGTTAGTCTTCTTTATCGCTGCGAGGCTGCTTGGGGAGGTTGTAACCAGTGACCCGTTGGTAAGCCCTGTCGCCGCTTTTGGGGGAGGGTGACATCTTGGAGATGGAAAAGACCTAAAGTACATTAAAAACAGCACTAAGACCCCAGCCAGCACAATGGTCACTTTAGGCAGGTTCCGCAAAAAAAAAGTCATGGAAATGGGAGCCATTTTGAAACTGCAAGAAAAGAAGAAAACATCATCACAATGTTGACATCATGACAATTATTAATATATCACATACCACAAGTCATCACACCAGTTAAGATTCTAATCTCATTGTCAAAGGTACTGTTAAACTGCATGTAACATTAAGAGCCAAATAAACTATAGTATGTGTTTGTTTGAAACTAAAGCCTGAAACATGCTTCTGCGTTTTCACGGGCCCGTAAGCGCAAGAGCCCTTCCGGGTCCCTTACGTGCTTATGTATCCCTCCTTACGTGCTGACGGGCGTCGCCCCACTTTTCTAAAATTTACGGCAAAGCTCCGCAAGCTCACTCAGCCCGCAAGGCTGTGATTGGTCTGCTCTACATCCCTTCTGGAGCTGCATTTCCGGTTTCATGCCCCATAATACAGGCAGAAACAACGGGAGATATAGAAGAATGAATATGGACCAAATAGAAGAGCGTTTGGCAGAAGAGATCCGAAAGTATGTCCACTTGTATAACCCGTCACTGACTGGCGTATTTGTCCGCCTGAAAAAGGCTACAAGGAGCCGCAGTAGCTATGTAAATAAACAATCGATGAAGAAGAAAGAAGGCGTCTCTCAGGTCGTCTTCGACAAAAAGCATTACTCCGCCTAGTGTTCTGGCGCAGAATTGCTTTGTAAGACGCGCAACGGTTGGGGAAGCATGAATGACAACGAGTCTTGCGCCACAGCGGCGTGAAAAGATATATATATGTATAAATAAAAATCAGAAAAAGTTTATTAATTATGTTTGGTTGGCTGGAGGAACATTAAACAGGATATTCCTGGCTGATACATGATAGTTCTGGAAAACTCATGTTTCAGTAAATAATGATAATTTCCCTCATAATATGTTATTAAACATTATAACAATATACATATCAATACTATTTCTGCTTAGGACACGTTACATTTAGCTTCAGGCTTTGACCATGACCATAGTCAGCGGGACTGCCTGGACCTGTGACGTGATTTTGGTGAGAATATACAGTACAACATTGAGCTTATTGAATATTTTAGTAATATCTCTTTTCGGTGTTACACTTTGTAGACGGTCCCTGCGCACTGTTTCGCAGCAGGCTGTACATAGACACCAATGTTCTGTGTCCATAACGGAGGACGACTCGTATTGACGATCACTGGCCTGTGGCCCGTTGTCCACCTTACTACGGAATTATGCAGCTTTATTGCTTTAACAACGTTTCGCTTATGACTTAGTGATCCGGAAAGTCCGAATCTGTGAATATCTTTCAAACTCTACTGACCTCAGGCGAGGCGACTAACACTTGGATTGTCTGTAGTTTATAAATTAATCTAGAGCACAATCAACTTGCATTGAATAATTTTGCCCTCACCTTTCCACGGGGCTGGATGTGTCCAATTCTGCTGATTCTGATTCGGTCGTAACTTTTCAACCCGGGAAACGGAGGATTCCGAAACCCTCAGCTCCTGGCCCGACAAGGCGGCTTTGCACTGCTGGACGATCAAAAATTGAAGATCACAATTTGGCTCAGTGCGGGTAGAACGATCAAATTCGCCTCGGCGTGTCCTAACCAGGGAGTTACAGCTGGGGACTTAAGAGGAAATGATACGTGGCAGGTGCTTCGAACCTGTTTTACAAGTGCGCTGCTGGAGCTAGAGCCGCATTCCACTGTTTAACCACGGAGTGTGACACCTGTAGCACCGGCTGCAAAACTAACAAAGATAATATGTGTGGGGGGGGGGGGGGGGGAATGGATCCGGCGTGTAGTTTGTGATTTAAACAGTTAACAGGTGCAGGTCTTTTAAAATCTCCTCCTGAAGATTTTTTTTTTTCATTTCCTTATTCTTGCTCAGTTAGCAGAGCACACATTTTTTTTTCCCATTGATGATTAACATGGTGTCACACAAGCAGTCACAAAAAACATTCCTCAGTCCAGTCTATTATTGGACATTTTAAGAAATATTACCTATGCTTACAGCCATTGTTTACCAATGCCATAGATATTGCATTGTTTATGACTTAAAGCTGTTACCTTTTCATTCATACTTGGTGGAGAGGTATGCTCACCAACACCCTCATTAGGCCTACACCTGAAACTGACACACCTTGAAGGTATGGATAATGTGTTGACTGCCACACAGCCACACAAAACCGCCAACACCCAAAATTCTTCTCACTGATGCCAGATCCATCTGGTGAAACTCAGTGAAGCTTGTGTCACTCTAGTCTGCTGCTGAAAAGGACTATATCACGCCACTAACATTGAAATTCAAAGATCACTTCTTGAGTCTGAAAAGACATTTACTCAGGTGCTACTTTTTAGATTAAATTAGTTTTTTCAGCAAGATCCATGAATTATTCCCTAGGAAAATGGGGAAAATGCCAAATGCCAAATGCCAAAAGTCATCACACCAGTTAAGATTCTAATCTCATTGCCAAAGGTACTGTTAAACTGCATGTAACATTAAGAGCCAAATAAACTATAGTATTTCTGCCCATTTCTTTATAATTTCAAAACTTTCCTCTAATTAATAGTGGTGCAATGTGTGAAGTGCTTGTATGGTGCCACTTTGGTGTTATGCAACCAGAATGATTATCGGGTTTGTAAACACATAAAACCATTTCTAATATATATATATATATATATATAAATAAACATCAGAAAAAGTTTATTAATTATTTTTGGTTGGCTGGAGGAACATTAAATAGGATATTCCTGGCTGATACATGATAGTTCTGGAAAACTCATGTGTCAGTAAATAATGATAATTTCCCTCATAATATGTTATTAAACATTATAACAATATCCATATCAATAATATTTCTGCTTAGGACATGTTCGCTTTAGCTTCAGGCTTTGACCATGACCATAGTCAGCGGGACTTCCTGGACCTGTGACGTGACTTTGGTGAGAATATACATTCATATTACATTGAGGTTATTGAATATTTAAGTAATATCTCTTTTCGGTGTTACACTTTGTAGACGGTCCCTGCGCACTCGTTTCGCAGCAGGCTGTACATAGACACCAATGTTCTGTGTCCATCACGGAGGCAGTGGCGGTTCTACATGGAATTGCCCCCGGGCGAGACCCCCTCCGAGCGCCCCCAAAACAAATCAATGCACACAATTCTGCACAACACAGTATAAGTTACAATATATAAGTGGCAAAATTATATACAGATATAGAAAAAACTTAACAAGAGCAGAGATACAATAATATAAAATATTAAGAATAATTTATAGGTTTTTGATGACAGGTCAGGGAAGTTCTTAATTTGTTTTTGTTTCTAAGAGTGTTCTTAATTTGTTTTTGTTTCTAAGAGTCTTCTTAATTTGTTGGTTCTCATAGAGTTTTCAGACATAAATTACACACTGGTCTCTCCTCATGTCCTACCACATTGACTGTGAACCCAAGAGCAAGACAGGCTTCATCGTACTTTCTTTTCAACTTGGTTTTTGAACACCGTCTCTTGTTTGTCCCTGACCTGCTTCACGTGAACGAGCTCTGATCTCACTGTGTGTGTCTCTGAGAGAGTGAGCGGAGCGGGGGGCGGAGCCCCGGCGCCTTTGTGTGTGTGCGGTCCGCGACACACACAACACTGTTTAGGAAGTCACTGCAGGAAGTCAGCGAGAGAGGCGCCTCTCTCGCTCCGCCGTTAAAGAGATGCGGACGTTAAAACATTGGGCGCGCCACACAGTTTGATAATCACTTCTCTATACAGTGACCCCCCCCCCCCCCCCCCCTTGTCCGTTCCATTTGTCAGACCCAGAGGTGAACTGTCCCCCGCTCCCTCGCCTTTCTCACACAGCATCAAGCAGGAGCGCTGCAGTTGCAGGGGGCGCCAATTTGCAAATTCCACACACAGTGATATGATAGATAATAGAAAACCGCTTCGCGGGCCAGATAACTTTTTTTTTAAGTGCTCGTGCCGCCCCCCACTTGACATGAAAAGGTGCCGTCCCGGGCGGCTGCCCGGTTCGCCCGTGCCTAAAACCGCCACTGCACGGAGGACGACTCATATTGACGATCACTGGCCTGTGGCCCGTTATTCACCTTACTACGGTGGGAATTATGCAGCTTTATTGCTTTAACAACGGTTCGCTTATGACTTAGTGATCCGGGAAGTCCGAATCTGTGAATATCTTTCCAACTTTACTGAACTCAGGCGAGGCGACTAACACTTGGATTGTCTGTAGTTTATAAATTCATCTAGAGCACAATCAACTTGCATTGAATAATCTTGCCCTCACCTTTCCACGGGGCTGGATTTGTGAAACCCTCAGCTCCTGGCCCGACAAGACGGCTTTGCACTGCTGGACGATAAAAACTTGAAGATCACAATTTGGTGGCTCAGTACGGGTAGAACGATCAAATTCGCCTCGGCGTGCCCTAACCAGGAAGTTAAAGCTGGGGGAATTAAGCGGAAATGATGCGTCTCAAGTGCGTCAAACCTGTTTTTACAAGTGCGCTGCTGGAGCTAGAGCCGCAGTCCACTGTTTAACCACGGAGTGTGACACCTGTGGCACCGGCTGCAAAACTGACAAAGATAATATGTGGGGGGGAAATGGAACTCCCAAGACATGTTGTGCGTGTAGTTTGTGATTTAAACAGTTAACAGGTGCAGGTCTTTTAAAATCTCCTCCTGAAGATGCTTTTTTTTTTTTCATTTCCTTATTCTTGCTCAGAGGTCAGAGCACACATCTTACTTCAAGAACCCTTGACAGACTGTGGACTCCCATGATGTGTACATGTAATACATGTAAACCAATGTTAATGAAAAGCCCTGTACCTAGGTGTATTTCTACTTGCAACGCTGCAATTACTCCAAAGAGGTAATAATTTTAACTCTTGTCAATTCATTTTTTTGTTTTTATATTTGTATTTGTTTGTAAGTAAGATTACACCAAAGTGAAACTTGAGTCTGAAAAGACATTTACTCAGATCCATGAATTATTCCCTAGGAAAATGGGGTAAATGCTGAAAACATCTTGGGATGTTGAAGAAAGCAAGAAACAAAATCATTGAACAGCAACATGATCCAAAACTGCACCAACATGTAATGGGTTCTTCCCTGAACCACAATGCATCCTTCCCCTAAGTTCAGTTGTTTTTGTGTAGTCTTGCTGACAACAAGCAGTCAAAAAAACTGACAGGGGCGAAAACCTCCGAAGTTACTCACAAGAGAACATTCAAAGTTGCCTTTAGAGCACAACACGACTGGAAGCTGGAACTAGTGGGTTCAGATGTATTTGTTTCCATAAGCCATGCAAACAAATAGAGTGGTTTGTATGGCTTTTGCAATGGTCACAAAGAATGGTGGAGTTTTTTGAGTTTCTGCTGTCTTCCTGAGCACTAACAGAAAACGCTGTTGTGTTGAAGTCTGTTGTGTTCATTAATGTGCAGATGGCTCAGCAGCATAGTGGCGCTCTGTCTGTCTTTCAGAGGAGAAGAATAGAAGAACTATACAGTCTACACTACAGTGTTACCTGTTTTCTTGAAAGAAAGAAAGAAGAATGGATGGATAAATAGATAGATAGATAGGTAGATTGATAGATTTAATGATTAATTTATTGATTGATTGAAAGATAGATAAGACAGTAGCAGAGTGTTGATAGATAAGATAAGTAAACGTTTATCCAGTTAAGTGGATAAAGGGAATAGTTAGCTGAATGGGCTTGGAACTACGGTGTCCCTAGTGGCCCATTATAAGCTCCTCAGTGGAGGACCATCCACTCTCAGTGAGGCTGTGAATCATTAGGGGATATCTGGCTGCAGGCACATAATGATTTGAGCACTCGGAAAACATAAATCTGTCTACGCCCCCTGGAAACGGGAGGAGTGAAAGCGATCGGAAATGCAACAGGTCACTCAAAGATTACTTTTGTATGTAACATGCTTCAGTGTGGGAGTGACAGCGTCAGGTTAGACCGTGCTGCTGTACAGTTTATGGGGTTGAGGAAGAACTGATTCAAGATTCAAGATTTTTATTATCAAATGCACAACACTAACATTAAGCAGTCACTGGCAGTGAAATGCTTGAGTCACAGGCTCTCTTCTAGCAATGCTCAAGTAATTACAACCTATAAAATGAAATAGAAATAGTATAATATAGAATAAATTAGAATATCAAAATTTAAAATAGAAATAAAGTATGTATATCTAAATATATATATAAACAGCTGATATACACTGATATTGGATGAGGAGGCACTGAGGTGCTCTGACTTCATGTTTTCTGATACTGGATCATCATATCTTTCAGTCTGTCAGTAGATTACACCATTTTGCCTGGTGTACAGCAGAGGGACAGAAATTAAGCCCTCTTTGTACTCCTACACCACAGTATAGAGCAACATACTACATGTGAGGGGAAATACACTCGCTGGTAACAGGTTCACAGGAATATGAATGGAATGTTGCAACTCAGGTAACTATCAGTATCAAAATAATGTCTTATTCAGAATAATCACATTAGTTAGAAAATTGCTGTATCAAATACACACACGCACACACACACACACACACACACACTGTAACTGTGATGTGTGGACGATACTTTGATTATTTGCTTTCTTTGTCTTCTTTGAGAGTACCAGTTTGTATTTCACCTACTATGATGACTTGGTGAAACGGAAGGAACCTGAGAGGATTGCGGTGGCAGTGTGTGTGGCAGTGTGTGTGTCAGTGTGTGTATTTATGAGGGTTGGGTTGACAACAACAGGAAGATAAGGCGGAAGTAGAAAAGCGATGAAGAGTGGAGCAGTGGAAAGACGCCAGAGGACGTGAGCAGAGTGGAGGTAATAAGGGCTGAAAGAGGAGGAAGAGGAGGAGGAGATGAAGAAGGGAGAGATTATGCAATCCATCAATGAGCGCTCTTAAAAAGACAACCAATTCTAAAATCAATTCAGACAGACAGCCTCTTCATGCCTCTCAGTATTCACTCTTACTACGTGGGTAAACGATGGGATTTCTGTTTCTATCAAAACGTTGAAGTCCTCCTGCTTATTTCCTGTTGCTGACCAGAGACTTAGCAGAGCAGCACAAAGCAGGAAGAGAGTGAAGCATGGTCAGAAATGAAACAGCAGCAAAGAGAGAAGTCAAGGAAGGATATTAAGCAAAATAAAGCTGGAACGTTGGAGTTGAAGAAAATGTTAGATAGGACAAAATAAACTACAGGAAATGAAATGATAGAGGAAAGCTAACTTCCAGACTTACTGGGTAAATTAGATAGTTCTACATTTTTGGAATAAGTATAAGACTGGGCTTTGCATGGCGTGTTGATATTCTGGTTGCGGCTTTCCTTCTTCAACTGTATAACTGTTGGTCACCTCTTTATTCAAAGTTTATTAATGTTGAATCTATTATGAGTCAAAATCGCACCAAATATAATACTGCACTTCCTTGGACCCTTAACAAAACACATGCCAAGTGTGAGGCCAATAAGATGAATGGTTCTCAAGGTCTGCATTCCACATACAGACAAAACCACTGAAATCAGTAGATAGATATAAGCTACACATAATCACTTTCATAGAAAAATATCAGCTCTGTGTGTTAACTACAGAGCTGTTAGCTCGAAATAAAGCAAGGGGGCACAGCTAGCATGGCTCTCTGTCCATCTGCTTGTGCTTTTAAAGCCAACTTATTAAAGGAATACTTGGATGTTTTGGAAACATTCTTGAAATAAGGTAGATGAGAAGATTTATTGTGGCTCAGCGACATAAAACTCTAGAGCTACAGTTGTAGAGAACAAGGTGTGTCTTTGAATTGGCCCACGGACAATGGGAATCTTGGATAGCTATTTCCTCCCTGTGGACACACACAAAGAGGAGCGGCTGACAAGACACAGAGGCATGGATGTAGTCATTATAGCAAAAAAATCGATGGAGCGTCTTTCATCATTGCATTGTCCCACCAATTGAGGCCGAAGGTGCTTGTTAGTAAATGTGTGTTCATCAGTCAACAGTGGTGCTTTAATGATGCAGCTGCACTTTGTGAGAATTCTCATCTTCAAATGACACTTGCTGTTTCAGTACAGGAAGCATACAATACATGGGTATATATATATGTACAAATACACTAAACTGTATATTTTGATAATATGATTTAACAGCCAGTGAGTAGAATTTAGTGACATCGAGAGGTAAAGTTGCAAACTGCATCAGATTCCTCATTTGATTCCCTTCAAAATACTATAGAGACAGTGTTTGGTTTGTCCCTTCTTGGTTACTGTAGAAACATGTAGGTGCAACATGGAAGACTTTGAGGAGGGGGACCTGCTCCAATACTCAGACTTGAGTCAGCACCAACTTGCCCCCAGTGAGTTAGTCTGGACCTGATGGAAATATGAAGTATTTAAATTTGAAGTAGTTAAATGTAAACGGCCCATTCTAGGGAAAACAACAATTCGTACGATTTGGATGATCACACAGGAGTGAAAACATCAACAGGATTATTTTAGATTCACTTTCTGCCAATAGAGCCCTTTCACCTAAATCTTACACACTAACCCTTACAATCGATATCCTGTATTTCCTGTATCTCTCAGCATTTGACCAGCATCTGCTGTGTGGGCATCAGCCCAGCCAAGTAAAAAAAGGCTCTTATTAACTATTAAAGACTTCACAGTAGGAACCGCAAAATACGCAGACACACACACGCATGCATGCACGCACACACACACACACACACACACACACACACACACACACACACACACACACACACACACACACACACACACACACACACACAACTAACACAACAATGCACAAATGCAAGTACATTTAAAAAGTGAGTGTGAGTCCCAGTGCACCTTCAGTGGCCTGTTTTTTTCTTCTGTCACAGTGAAATTGGATCTCTCTCTCTCTCTCTCTCTCTCTCTCTCTCTCTCTCTCTCTCTCTCTCTCTCTCTCTCTCTCTCTCTCTCTCTCCCTGTCTCAGCAGCCAGGCCATGTCCGTCTTGGTCTATTTATCTTGGAGAAACGTGAGACAATGCAGAAACAAGACAAAAATGTAAGACCCAGGTTATTCTTGTCCCGTTTCACTGAATTCACTGTTTACAAGGTAGCGCCACAAGAGGGCCCTGTCTCACAGTAAGAGCCTGCTTTTGTCCACGACAGGAATATTACAGTAACAGCATATCATCAGCAGTTTAAAGTCAAATGTGAGTATGAAGAGTAGGAAAACAAGATTCACAAATCAATTTCTGCTTGTTTGGATTTCAAAATGAAATTATTATAGCATTAGATTTTTCCGACCACTGACTACAACAGCTAAATGCTGCTTGCACAATGATTGAACATTTTGAAGAAACATTTTAAAATACATTATATAGATAACAACGATATATCAGTCACAGTAGACATTGTGTTGCAGAATTTGTGGTTTTAATACAGGTCCATAAGCGGATAATGCTTTTACTAGAATGTAGTGAAAGCATTTTAGTTTGAATGCTTTAAATTGAAAAACATTGTTAATCTATCCATTATATATACTGCCAATCCCAGATGACATTGGCTGAAAGGCGGGGTACGCCCTAAACAGGTTGCCAGTGTATCACAAGGCTCAGATACAGAGACAAAACACCATTCATACTCACAATCACACCTACAAGCAATTTAGAGATTGTGGGAAGAAGCCGGAGTGCGTGGATAGTTGGGTTCCGGACTTTCTCCAGAGGTTTCCTTTTACTCATTTAAATGCAGCGGTAGATTCTCAGCTCAGACGTGTTCAAAACTACACAGGGATCTCTGGAGTGTTCAGGTGAGGGGTGGAACAGAGGCAAGAACTAACGTATTCATTCCGCTGCGGAGATCACATGTTTTTGTTTACTTGTTTGCACTTGACAACTACATCTGTGTCTTCTATGTGTGTGTCACTGCTTTTTTTGCATGTGTCATCGAATCGTCATCAACGTACCCCTCTAGCTGGTGGTGAATCCTACAGAGGTTCTCCTGCTGTGTTCGCACATCAGCTCTTCTGGACTTTCTGTGGACTTTATAGAAGGAGACTTGGCGGAGAAAGTCCATAGACAGTCTGGAGGCTGTCACTAACAGACAGCTGCAGAGGATCTCCAGCGTTCAGTGAAAGCAGCTTGGGCTTGAACAAGTAATGTTTTTGCTGTGAGACCACTTTCTAGATTACTATCCAGCTCATTTCAGTGCCACCGCAACCTTAAAGGAGTTCATTCATGTTCCAGCTCGCTGTGATCTGTGTGAAAAGAAAGCCAAAGCAAATTAGGAGACAAAGGGAGAGCTGACTCTGGTCAAAATCTTGAGTGGGTGTGTGCGTCTGCAGTGAAGGTGATGTTTTCATTCTCTAAGGCCTGACCACAGGAGCAGCCCACTGAATGACACGGAAACTGCTTCACCCAGGAAGGAAACTCCCTGCTTTCCCCAAATCATGTCAGTCCAAAGTCCACTTCAGCAGCTGTGTGTGTGTGTTTACGTGCACGGGCGCATGAGCGTGGGGAGAAGGAGAGAGCGACTGTGTCAACATTAGCTTGCTCCGTCAAGTGCATTGTGAAACATTACAGGTTTGGAGTAAGATGATTCCGTTGTCTTCCACTCTCACAGCATACTGCTTTTTTCTTATTTGCAGATCTGCAATGTGATATGAAGCAGATCAGATGAAATGAAAACTCTAGATGAGTGCTTGAGGTTGAGGATGACCTAGTCATGGATGACTCACAGGGATTTGGCAGGACATTGGACAGTTGTAGAGGTGATGTAATAGCTTCCTGGAGTTGTTGGTTACACAAAGACAATTAATTTAAGGCTCAGTCACCTCTGGGACAACAAATGTTCAATGTACACACAGCAGCAAAAGACACTCTATAAAAGGGTTAGGGTCTTTTGACACCACACCAATCATACCTCTGATACTCTGTCATCAGAGCCACCCCTGTCACTTGAATATTTAAAAATATGTTATACAAACCTTTAATATTTAATACGCTTTTGTTTTGCACTGGAATGCTGCACACATACCCTAACGTTAATAAGTAATGTAAATATTTTGTATTAATGCTTAAAGGTTCTGTTTGTAGAAATTAGTGACATCTCTTATTTCTGAGAATAGATCCCTTTAACCAATATACGATAGACTTCGGTACCGTTGCTGTTGACTCCGCTAAATGCTGTTGAGTCCCCCTTTTTATGAGTTATTCATTTCTCAAAGAAGCAATCTATGATGCAGTAGGCAGTCCATTTATCCATCTGTTCATGGTTAGACTTGGGTGATTAAAGGACATTTCTTTGGTTGAATTGATTGATTACTTAAATATATCACAGCGGTAGCAGTGAAAATAAATCCCCTATAAACAATTACAAGCATTTAAATGAAAATGCTAAAAGTCTTATTTACACAATGAGCCCAGAAGCTCCGAAGTCAATTTTGTATGCGTATGTCATGCTGAAGTGTTGAGTGCAGGCTCTGTGTGAAGCCTAATATCATCAGTTCAAGAAGAATTCAAGCTCAACCAAAGTAAAGCTCTCGGCCCTCTGAGTCTGCCTATGCTGCGTTTTGGGGGTTGTTTTGAGACACACTCAACTTACGAACCTGACGTTTTCTGCCAACTATGCGGCTTGACCTGACCCCTTTTTTTCCAGACAGATAACCAGTGTTTGAAGTCGCTACCTGCTTTATTAAAAGCTGTCTCTGCTTTTTATCATTCCACTCCGAATATGAATAATACCTTATCTGTTTTTATACTACTTTAATTAGTCTTTACAGGTCTGTCCGACCTTGATAATAGCTAGTGATAGCGTTATTATTACTTCCCGGCAGGACTGATAAAAAGTGTTGGGAGAAATAGCAGTAAACTGCTACAGGTGCTAATATGAGGGATTTGTCTGCAGATTTCCCCTGACATCGAAACTGATTTAAACCAATTAACACATTACGTGCTGATGATTTGATATGATTAGTTTATTATATATCTTCCTTGGTAGTATTGGTTAAAAGCTTAAAGCCTTTTCAGACCTGTCAAACTTAAACAAGGCTAAAAATATGTTCCTCCTCTCTTCACTTCACTGATCTCTAAGCGATTGTCCACTCTGGATTAGCCTTATGGTTAATCTTTAATTATGTTGCTTTTAGGGAATACAACATCAGACCCCCTAACCCTGACTTTGAAATGGACACAAAAGCAACATTAGTCATTTGATGGACTGAAACAGACATGGGTGTATTACCTGGAAATCTGAATCGATTTCCCTATAAGTTTGGGGTCACTTGACATCACACAGCTGCGCAGTTGTGTAAGGGAATCTAACCTGGGCGGAGATTCGGAGGAACTGGTGGTGAGCGTGGGTGTGTGCGTGCGGACTGGACTGCAAACGAAACCGCAGGATGGTATATCATTGTTACTCCTCCCTGCTGCAACCCTGCAGTCCGAAATGTGTTATTTCCCTGTGGCTGGAAGACCTTGAGACCGGTGACCTCTCTCCCTCCCTCTCTCCCTGTTTCCCTTTCTTTCTCATGGTGCAGCTGGCAATTCGGCTGGAGAGAAACTCGGTCGGCCTTGATAGAATTACGTTTATAAAGTGCACTGCTGCTGCCACCCAGGATGTGGGTGAGAAAATCAGGGACTCTCCAAGACCTCCTGGTGGGCGGGAAAGCGCACTATGACTGGAACAGATAACGAGGCTCTTTAGACTATTTGCATTTCACTTTCACATTTCCAGGATTACTATGCCTCTGCGATGTGCCCGGAGTATTACGGTAACATCCTTCATGATTCACTGTGACGACACAGAATACCAGTGTTCACAGGGACCCTTTGTTTGAACTTTGCATATTATCTTAGTACTGCTCAAACAAAAAGACATGTGGGTGTGCATCACTTGTGCTAATAAACATTGTCTCTGTAGCCAAATGCCGACAGCTTACTCATATGTTCCCTGTGTTCATCATTGTACCAAAACACATCAGTGTTCCAGCTAAATCTATAACTGAAAATAGTCCCCCACATAATCGAAACTGATTTATTTTTGTATGCGATTTGTTGACAACAGATCTATCAATCTATCAATCTATCAATCTATCTATCTATCTATCTATCTATCTATCTATCTATCTATCTATCTATCCATCTACATATCTATCTATCTATCTATCTATCTATCTATCTATCTATCTATCTATCTATCTATCTATCTATCTATCTATCTATCTATCTATCTATCTATCTTTAAGACACAATTTAAATGCTTTTTAGTTGCACGTTCTCAAATGTTCGTGATTTCTTTAAAGAAAGCAGGGCCGTGGGTGGAGGTGCTGTAGTCGGCGGGGAATCTTTTGCTTTGTGTAGCTTGGAGTTAAGAATAGGCTATAAGCATCTTTGTATTTGAATAGACATCAATGTTATTTAACAAATTTCAGTGAAAATCACATTATTCACACTACTTTGAATAATGCAGCATTGCTGGCCAGGTACTGTAAATTACTTCTGTTGACCATGATGCTGAGCATTGCTTTCAGAAGTTAAAATACAATAATTTGTTATACATCTTCTTTTACCTTTGAAGGTACAGAATTAACTTCCAAACGTTGCTGGAGTTGAATTAACTTGCATTGAGCTTTTTTTGGTGAATTGAAAGTCCTTGCCTAAAATCCATCATAAAGCCAATCGTATATCCATCCCAGGAAAATGCACAAAAATCTGTAAGTGACAGCAGAGAACAATTTCAGGACTATTGATTTGTTTTGTCTTTATATCAGCTCCTAAAAAGAACATAATCATTTGGGAAAGTTGGCTGCGCAATCACTTCCTAAAATGGAAATTCCTCAGCACTGTAAGGCAGTTTAAAAAACATGGGTCACTGTGGTCTTGAAGTCCCTGTTACGTGCTGACAGTCATGCTGGTGGTTGTCTGAAGCGTAGGTGTCTGCATGTGTCTGTGCGTGTTTGCAATGACCACAAGGCCACTAATGGTGGATGTAGATGTCAGTATTGTCATGGTAAGAACCACGGGGTTTCCTCGGGTATGTGCAGGAGGTCGCAAACAGATTTGGTTTTAAATCTGGCTGCATGCCATTCTTTCCACCACGCAACGGCAAATGGAAACATTTGTTCCTGTTTGTTCCTGCACTGTGATAGAATGTATATCTCAAATCAATCATCTTAGCTAAACTGCGATACACAGGAGAAGCTGATCCAAGTGCTGAACTTTCCTCTGCCAAGGTCGAACGATCGCACATTTGATTGTCTAGTTCATATCGTAGAAATATAGAAGGAAAAAGCAAAGTGGTTTGATTACCTACGTGATATTTTCGTCGTAAACATATAGTTAAAGAAAGTGGAAATATGTTGATTTATCCATCACAGGCCTAGTCCATCCAACAAGTTTGGTAGAAAGAGGTTTCATAGTTTTTGCGTAATTCCTACTAACAAATAAACAATCCAACAGACAAAGGTCCAAACATAACCTTCTTATAACAGTAAAAAACCGGGGTTTATGTGTGTTGTTGTATAATTTGGAAAAACAAGTGTTCAAAAAACACCCCTAGCATTTTGTGGACATATTTATAGATGCTAGTCAAGTCAGATTGTGCTTTAGGGAAATATTCATTCATTTTAATGACTGTAATATTTTTCATGTCAGTAGAGTGATTTACAGTGGATTTTGTTTACTGATTTTATTTACTGATTTTGTACATATTGTCCTTGTTTACGTTTTATTTCCGCAGACTCTGAGGGTCAACAAGTATATTATTCATGTGGAACAGATGCACATCTATTTCCCAAAAGACAAACAAGCAGCACAGCCGTGACTGTGAGCTGTGCTGAGTCGCGGTTGTTTGTTTCTTCACCACAGATAAAAACCTGCAGCTGAATGTTCGGAGGTCACACCTGCAACCTGAGGTCTGTGGAGCGGGTTAGTGAGGCACGGGAGGAATGGAGAAAACATGAAGGATCAATACCAATATGTAACTGATCCGACTAACAAGATGATGTTATTTTTAGAAGCCTTAGCATGTTAAAGAGTTTATATTTGTAGTCTTGATCTTCACTGTTGTGCTACAACTAAGAAATCTACATCAGTTATCCACACTGGTTGCATGTTCCTCCATCTTTGAAACGTTTTGAATAACACAGAAAAATTATTCTTTACAATAAAGATACTTTTTAACCCTGGTGACATATTCAATTTAATTCGATTCACCTCAATTCAATTTCATTTCTATAGCGCCAGTTCACAACAGACATTATCTCTAGTCACTTTTCATAGTAAGTTAGAGATGTTACTATATCATATTCTTATCATTCTATATCATTCCCTAATAAATACAACATTTTAAAACAATAGACCACATACAGATTAAGGATCCAAACCAGTGTTTTTAAAGAACTGGGATCTACATCATACAACACTGTGAAATTCAAAATAGAGAAGTGGTAAAGGCTCGGACCAGTCTGCGTTGTTAGGAATACGTAAATACTCCGAAAAAGGTACAAAGGTTCCTCTATATGTTCTATTTTTAACTCTTTCATAGTGGTCACAACGTGAGATCTGTCTGTCTCTTAGGAGTCTGAATAACCTCAGCAGCCAAATATAAATCCCTGACGTTGTGATGCTTAGTTTTGACAGAAGTGAAAGTCTGAGACAAACAAGACTACGCAGTGTGTGGGTTGAAATGTACTGCTGTTGTCAGGTAGGTTTTGGATGGTGATAAGGGGGAATTCACTTCATTAAATGCCACATGTTCCTATATAGTCCCAGAGGTGAATTCACATAGCTTACAACTGAATCATGATAAAACACAATATATTTTTGGAACTGCGACTGTTTGGCTCCGGCCTAGACAAACGCTGACATTCACAAACAGAAAGGGAAAATTTCCTTGCATCAGATTACGCCAAATGTCTATTTTTTTTTTTCTCCTTTCAAATTGTGGTGGCTGATTTGGGTCTGTCAGTGGGAATCCCCATTTGGGTCCCATCTATCCCACCCCTACTTTGTCCCCATTGTAATTTATAGCCAAAGAATGAGTGTGGGAGAAAATCAATGAGATGCGCTGACATTGAACGGTGATTCAGAAAGAAAGTTGGTGTTTGGTGGGAGGGGGGTTGATAGTTGACAAGTGGATTTGAACCAGGATGATGTGACTGCATGTTAGTATTTTAACTTATACATTTGTGGTGGTTAAGGTTAGAGTAAGGGCTGGTAAATGCATTGTGCCTTTTCTTTTAGTGAGTGTCATCACTAAGATAAAAGTACAAGAATATGTGTGTGTGTGTGTGTGTGTGTGTGTGTGTGTGTGTGTGTGTGTGTGTGATGAGACCAGACCAGCATGATGGAAAGCCCAGCAGACTGCTAACACAAACACACCGTGGGGAGAGAAGGAGAAAAGACAGTTGAGGGCAAGGGAGGTTAGAAAGGTGGGGGAAGAACTGACAGAGGAAGGTTTCATGTCAGAGTGTGACTACTGTCATTAAGATGCTGATGCTAACCAGTATTGACAGACTTCGGGGGAGTGTTTACATGAGAGTCCATTATCAAGTTGCTCAGCAAGGAACAGATCCATATTTTGTCCTCCAGCCGCCCCCACAACTATCATGAGAGCAGAGACTTGGCCGGGCTGGAGAGGAGAGGGTCTGTATAAGATCTGGATTTCAGATGCTTCACACACTTAGAGGAAAAGGAAAAAGAGAAAATAGATGGGCCAACTTAAAAAAAATTACTCTCACAATACTCTCACAATTTTTTACTTTAATTAAAAATGTAGACATTTTGTAGGTTGGTCCAACAATTTTCTGTTTTCAGTGATGGGGTGTGTGTTTGCATCATTAGCATAATTAAGAGTGACTGCTAAGAGGGCACGGATGGGAAGGTGTCAAACCCCCCAACCCTAACAAAATTCCCTTTTTTCAAATGATGTGAATGAATGAGAGGCGAGGCAAAGCGTGGCCCGGCTCCAGGCTCCTGAGTGACAGATGGGGTCAAATCGTGTTGATAAGGGACTTGTGTGCTGAGTGAGCTGCGTTGGTTCTGGCTATACTGGCAAACTCACAATCACTCACTGTTTAGGCTTCTTGCCAATCAAAACATGTCTGCTGTATGTGCTGGACCAGGCTAAAGATGGCAGACTGCTGTGCCTTTTGTCCTCGCTTGTCTCTTGTTTTCCTCCGGCTTAAAGTGTTGAGTTGTTTGGTAAGTCTTTTGGCTCCTGCTTAGCGGAGCAGCCGGCGAGGCGAGGTTACTCCATGTCATTGGAATCTGTGCACAATGGACCCCAACCCCCCCCCCCCCCCCCCCCCCTTTACACACACACACACACACACACACACAACTTCCCCCATCCTCCTTCAGCACCGGCTTGTGAACCTCTTCTGCAAGAGCTCTGAGTTTTTCTTTTTTTGCCCCCCCTCTTTTTCTCCCTTTTTACCCCCTTCATCCATCTACACATGCTTTGCCCCCCAACCCCAGACACACACACACACACACACGCACACACAGGAGCCCTCGCAGTGCGGTGAAACGACTCCCTGAAGAGGCAATATAAACATCAGTGTTCAATTCAAGGCCAGGGTTCATTCGGAATGCCCCCACCACCACTCCTTCTCTCCTCCTCTCTCTCCTCCTCTCTCTCCTCCCTCCCTCTTTAACTCGCACACTCTCTCCCTCTCCCTCTCTGAAGCAGCGTCGTTGCCATGGCGCCGCCTGCCTGAGTCACTATACAGCGGTGGAAGCTCGATCACACTCCCGGCTTTCACTGTGGGATGTTCAGTAAGAGCGCGCCGGCTGAAGGCAGCGCTGGTTGGTAACGGTGCCGGTGTGTGCGTACACGTGTAGCTCGGCTCGGCTCGGCTCGGACCGGCTCGGCTCTGTCCCGGGATGCCGAGACGTCACCATCACCTGTGAGAGGACCAGAGGGGGGGGGCCATCGCGAAAGCGGCCGGGGACACGTCGCACACCTGCGGCTGGATCGAAGTCGATGGAGCGACGCGCACCGCAGCCGCACTCCGCCGATTGCTTCACCTCCTCTCCTGGTCCACGGGGGAGCGCGCTTGTAAGCTGATTTGACCCGGGAATGTGAATACCGGGATTAGAGGGTTGTTATTGGGTGAACGACAATGCCCCGCGGCTCCTCAGCCCGTCACTCGCGGCTATTGTTCGTGCAGCGGCGGACGCGCGGTGCCCGGTCTCCCCCGGTTGGTCTCCAGTAGCTGCGCAGCATCTGCTCCCGTGCCTCCTGCGCTGCCTCGCTGTCCCGGTGTGGACCGGAGGATAATATGACTTCCTGGCTCCGGCTCCCTCGGTGTCTCCTGCTCGGCTGCGTGGTGCTCGCTGTCTGCGCACAAGCCTCCAGTGGTGCCGGTGAGTCAAGGCTCATTAGGGCCAATTAGGCGACATCATTCCCCAGCAATTAGCCTGCATCTGCTCCCATCCTCTTCCGGGCTCCCTGCTGAAGGGATACCTCTCCCAACCCTCCATGTAAAGGACTACCATTTAGATCCATAAAGATTTTTTTTCCCAAGGAGCCTGTATAGGATCACACGTGTTTAGGACTTTTTAACCAAAGACTCGAAAACCCCCTGAAACCATTATAGCAGCCTGCAATCCTCTTTTCAGCATGTATTGATCTTTTATAATTACAATCTAAATGCTTCACCTCTGGGTTTGCCAGAGGCCAGGAGTGCTAATTGGGTCAGAGCTGCTTGTCAATGGGGGGTGTTTAATGATGCTGGAACCTGCAGCCTTTCTCTGTCCTACATTTAGTCCCATATCTCACCGTAATGGCTCGAGAAAAGTATAATTATTTTCCTGCTAATGTTGCATGAAAGTATTCAGGAGAGTCACTCCTGTGATATTTGTCAGCATGTAGCCTGCACTGATTGACTCATTGATGATTAATGCCCCCTGTGTGTGTGTGGGTGTGGGAAATGATCCATTGCACCACTCCAACAGCTCCAAGCACCTGTTCCCACACTCCCAGTCGTTTGCCCAAAACATGTCGGGCCTGAAGAGCCTGGTGTGAGATGCAAAGTGGTGCTTCGATCATCAAAAGTGTGCATGAGATGTCTTAATATCCAGGGGGCCCATGCTGCATGGCTAATGAGTGTTGACACACACACACATTCTTTCATATGCTAATCACAGATTTCTTCTCTTCTCCTCTCCTCTCTTCTCTTCTCTTCTCTTCTCTTCTCTTCTCTTCTCTTCTCTTCAGGTGACAGTGCTTGCTGGTCTCCTAGTATCACTACATGCACAGAGTGTCTCAGAAGTGGACCACAGTGTGCCTGGTGCTTCAAAGAGGTAGGGAAGTGTGTGTGTGTGTGTGTGTGTGTGTGTGTGTGTGTGTGTGTGTGTGTGTGTGTGTGTGTGTGTGTGTGTGTGTGTGTGTGTGTGTGTGTGTGTGTGTGTGTGTGTGTGTGTGTGTTTGTGTGTGTGTGTGTGTGTGTGTGTGTGTGTGGATACCGTGACAGACATTCAGCGGCATTCCTCAGATGACACACACTAAAACTTTGATGCTGTCCACAGATGTGGATATAATGTGTATGTCTGAGCTTAGTGGCTGCCCCAGTGTCTGTGTGTTTGTGCCTGTGTGTGTGGGTGAACATTTCCAGCCGCCTGTGATGTTTTTGTATGCAATTGTCTGTGCTTTGTTGGTGTCTGTCTCATAAAAAGTCCATCCTGAATTAGCCTTGAGAAGCTGTAAAGCGTCTCAAACCCACATTAGCAGACACACACAACCTTTTGGCTAGACAGGACCGCCAACATATATGTGTGTGTGTGTGTGTGTGTGTGTGTGTGTGTGTGTGTGTGTGTGTGTGTGTGTGTGTGTGTTTACAGACTTCAGGTGGTTTCCCACCCTATGAACCCTAACCTTATCTGACATCATTAAGCAGGGCTGTGGTGCTCACTGGTGTGTGAAAGGATTCAGACACAACCTCTCTAACCCCCTTTACACACACGCTCACACACACATGCTCACACACACACACACACACACACACATGCAGTCAATATGCTCGCTCACATCCTGACACTTTCATTTAATGCCAGCTCAAGGGGCAAACTGTGTAAGGAAAGTCCCAGGAACTTTCTGACATTCACAGTTTATAGCCACAGGGATTTGCACAAACACATCAAACTCAGCCAAGCTTTCAGGTTCAGGATTTGGTTACATTTTCAGCTACATTTTCAGCTCGTATTTGCTGCTTTGTTCTTAGGCTATTTCTGTTTGTAATTCCAATTATTGTCCCCATTTTATTCCCTCTCTGTTTCATCTTGTTGCACATGTCACACTCTTTAAATGGACTCACACCAGTCAGGCCTGTGACATATAAACAGACTCATATAATGGTCAACTTTTATGTGCAGCTATTGTGTTTGTGAGTGTTTGTCACAGACTTAAGGACCAAAGGTCGACAATCCACTGTAAAGCTGCAAAGCATGACACTTTAGTACTTAGCAGCTGGCTATTAGGCGGTGGTGAGGTCATTGGTAGTGTCCCAAGATTTATTCAGCACATGGTCGATCAAATTATGTCCTGTATAAGAAAATAGCCAAGTGCCCCATCAAAACCAGATCTCCCACTTGACTCTTATTTACTCCAATTAGACCAATTCTATTTAATGTATTTATATGATTTAATCTATTGTATAATTCTATTTTGTCTGCTCATGTTCCATTGCTTTACTACTATTTTACTGAATTTAAAATAATTTATTAAAAAGTGCTGTAAATAAAGGTTATTATTAATGTATTTATTTAGATTCATCTCCCTTGTATTCAGTGATGAGATGCACAGGGAGTAGATGTACAAAGTTGAGTAAGCACACATACGGGACAATCCTTTCTCATATTCTAATATGATGAGTCACCTAAATTGAAAGTATAATGGTTACGTCATCATTGCAAATCAATACAAACATTGTAAAAATGACAGAAAGGGAAAATGAAACCATGGTGACTAATGCAGTGTTTGTTTGTGTGAAAGGCACCAGTGTGTTTTCTAATAGGTTTAGCACTCTACGTTCTCTACAGAATCCAAATATCACGAAATAAAAACACCTGAGGAAAAATGTGTGTTACTGGAGCAGTACAGGGAAATATGAAACTCAATTCTTTGACCCTGAAATAGAAATATGGATTCAAGGAGACGTGAGTATTGTACAAATCAAAACATAAAAACAAGATATTTGAGTGAACCTACTGTTCATAAAAGTCATATATCTGTCTGCATCAGGAACAATGTGGTTCACTTGTCTTTACTTCTGTCCAGCTGCTGTTTTGTTCTGTGTCTTCTTCTCTGTTTTCAATTTTGTGAGTGTGTTTTCTATTATTTGCACGATTTCTGTTACTGTGAATTTGAAAACTGCAAATACAACATATTAAAAGATGATCCACGTGTGACCTCCAGAACTTTCAGGATGGGTTGTGGCCAGGCCATCGCTGCGACCTGCCAATGAACCTGCTAAGAAGAGGCTGTGGTCCGGAGCTAATGGAGCAGTCAGAGGTCAAAGTGGAGGTCAATGCCACTGTCGGCAGCACACAAGTGTCCCCAGCCGACATCAGCATCACCCTCACACCAGGTAGATGAGGGACAACCACAATTATCATTACATTCTCTTCAACCTGCAGATGTAAAATTTACAGTTTTAACAAAGTGAGTTTTATATCTGTGTGTGCGTCTAGGTTCTGAAGCCAGCTTCATAGTGGCTGTGAAGCAGCTGGACCGTTACCCCGTGGATCTATATTACCTGGTGGATGTATCAGCCTCTATGCAGGAAAACCTGGATCATGTAGGTGTTAAACCGCTCAGCTGTTCCTTTAAATCTTCCTCTGTTAAGCTCATTTTCAGGTTTTAATTTGGGTTACTTTAGGCTTACATGCTCTCCATTGCTGCAGCTCCTCTTGTCAGCGTCTGTCTGAAACGCTTGGTTTTAGCTCCTCTGTCTTTAAGGCCTCCCTCCTGATAAAGACCTGCTCAGATTGACCAACGCATGTAGGAAATGTCGGCAATCAATGCCTGCTTTAACTGGCTTTGTTAAGGGGGCGTGCCAGACTTGTCGCTAGGCTTGTAATATGCAAATGTATGGCATCCTGATGTCGTGTGACATCACATTGGGGTTTTCTGTGGAGGACAGGACCTCAATTTTAATTTCGCAGAACTTTTACATACACAAAAATTATTTTTGACACAATGGACGAGAGAAAATCTCTCTCCTATAAACAACTCAGTGTTTAAGTTTTTCACTTATTTGTTTGAAGGAAAAAGCTTATTATACAAAGCACCCACACATCTAAACAGTAATAATGACTTGGTGACAGATCAGTCATCACTGATCTGTCACCAAGTCATTATTACTGTTTAGATGTGTGGGTGCTTTGTATGCTATGATGCTATGAAACAACCGCTCTACATTTTACATGGACTAAACATTAGAAAAGATTAGACAAATGTAAATGTACTTAAATTGAGGAATTTATAAAAAAATTATGAAGTTGCAGTTTTGTAGTAATCGCTTTATTCTGTTTGATCTGATTTTGATCTTTTGTTATTATCCCCCTATGCACCTTCTTTTCTTTACCCTTATTTGGCTTTTCCACCCTGTTCCCTCCTGCGGTCCAGCTGAAGACAGTTGGCGTTGCTCTGTCTCTTCGTATGACTGAGCACTCCTCGGACCTTTGGCTTGGTTTCGGCTCGTTCGTGGACAAACCCGTTTCCCCTTACATTAATGTGCATCCCTCCAAGATCAACAACCCCTGCAGGTAAGACACACACTTTGCTGGTTTATCGATTGCTGGGAAAAAGAGCATTAGTCTTTTCCATAGAGCTTTTTGTCGATGTTCTTTCCATCAGAACAATAGACCTTCAACACTTTCCACGCCTGGTCTCAAATTTCTCAGAAAATTATTTATCTTTCTTTATCTAAGCAAGCTGCTCCCATAATTGCTCCCAATTTGTTGTAACTCATGCAGGGAGACTTATCAGTTGTTGGGGGCAACACTGTTATGACGATGATGACCTGTACTGGGAGACTGAAACAACACACTGGCTTCTGGCATTTGCTTACTCTGTTTTGGAGCTCTGCATTCCTGAATGTTGCAGTTAAAATCCTTTTTTTAGTTGTGCGACTCGCTCTGTCTCCCACCAGTGATTATGAGATCCGCTGTCGCCCGGCCCACGGCTTCCACCACGTCCTCAGCATGACAGGAAACATGAGCGAGTTCACGCGCGTGATTAAACGCCAGCGCATCTCCGGGAACATGGACACACCTGAGGGGGGGCTGGATGCTATGTTGCAAGCTGCTGTCTGCCAGGTGTGTATCCTCAGAGGTCAGGCTTAAAAGACCAAGGTGTGTCAAGCAAAAGAGACACAGACGTTTCTTGAATATATTAAGAAAGATGGGAGTCAAGCCCAAATATGGTGGTAAGACTGTACATAGGTGAATGAGGCATTCTCTCTGGGAGAATGGTGACTCAGCATTCAATAGCACAGCTAGAATCCTACTATTTAATGACACCACTTCTGGGGTATGGCAGAAACACACACACACACACACACACACACACACACACACACACACAGTTGCTTATACTTCAGCTTCTGGAGGCCTTTGAGTCACAGCATGCAGGGGGCCCTGAGTAACCAGTCTGCAGGGAAACACCACGGTGGTCATGAGTCTCGAAATAGACCCTCCATTATGTCAGGCCTACCCCTGCGCTCACTAGGTTTCCTTAAATACACAGACATGCACACATAGACCCAATTTTCTCACAGGGTCGGTGACGAGTCACAGACAGAAAGCGGGAGACTCTGTGGCTGTTGGAAGAACATCATCAGCTTTTAATTTTAATCCGGCTTTACAGAGAGAGCTGATCACCAAGAGAACTGATGTAGATCAGATGAGTAATATGTTTTAATGTGAACTTTATTACCACATGTGTAAACTGTTTTAATTACGAACTGCGCACAAACAGTATTTTCCACATCAGCTTGTGTGAGTCTAGCATGAGCGATGTGTGGGAATAAAAGATGACGTGATTTGTAAAACCCGTCTCGTAAAAGCAGAAAAGAGACGTCGATTTGTCATCATGTCTGGTTTGATTACGATATAAGTATGTTTCAGCGGTTTAAGACTCTCTTTGGAGAAAATCAAGATCGCTCACTGATACATGAATCCGAATAAGCCAACATCGCAGCTCAAAGTTCACCAGAGCTATGGATTCGCTTTGTCAGAGAAAGTCAACGTTTTATAAGAAACCGATACTGTCAACTTGCGGGTGGAGCTCAGTAGTTAGAAAAGCCTCTTCAGGGGCAGAAGGTGGGAAGGCAAAGAGCAGGGGCGGAGAAATATCAGCCTTTTGATAGATCCCAGCCACGAAAAAGAGGATGGAAGGTGTAGAGCTAATGGGTTTTATTAAGCTTCAGGAGTTTTAAATGCACTGCTAAACATAAAATGACATGACTTCTTTTCTTTCTGCTTCTCCTTTACAGCGGGCGGTAGGTTGGCGACCAGAGGCCAAGCGTCTGTTGCTCCTGATGACGGACCAGCCATCTCACCTGGCCCTGGACAGCCGGCTGGCAGGGATTGTCACCCCTCACGATGGCCTGTGTCACCTGGAGAACAACGTCTACACAGGGAGCACCAGGATGGTGAGCGGACCTGTCAGGGCTGAGGAGTCAGGGTTAGGAAAGCTACACTGAGGACTGAGGAATGTGTAAAGCAGACACAGTCAGTGAAGAAGTGGAGGGAGGATCACTTATTGTTGGTTTACTTGGGTTTTTAGTTGTTGAAACCCTCAGATATATGCACAGTACTTCTTGATGCTCACCTGATCACACAACTACATACACTGTGTACATTTCTGAAGGGAAATTGGTTTTGTGGACTTTGATTTTAACACTTTCAGGTGATATACCTTAATACAGTAAATTCAACTTGAAGAGACGTTTCAGTTGTATTTCAGTTTATTGGTTTGTCTTTCGCAGGACCATCCCAGCGTTGGTCAGTTGTCCGATAAGCTGCTTGAAAACTATATCTACTCCATCTTTGCTGTTGAGAAGCAGCAGTACCAGTGGTACGAGGTAATGTCTCCTACACATGCGTCTCCTCTTCTTCCTCCTATCCAGACATGAAGCCAAAACTATCCCAGACACAAATGCTGGCATCTGGCATGACGTTTCAGCTTGTTTTTATACCAAACACATCAGATTATAGTCTAAGACCTCCCTAAAATGATTCTATTGGACATGTATTTTGACATTAGTTTGATCCATGTCTCATCTGTTAGCATGAGGGAGGCAGGGTTTAGGACCTATACTTCAGCCAGCCACCAGGTGGCAATTGAGATGCTTTGGCTTCACTTTTGGGGAGCTGTCATTTCGTCCATCTCTAAATACAGTCTCCATTCGGCATTTTCACCTCTCTCCTTCAGGATCAAATATAACTATATGAATAATATAAACAACCGCTGCTGTGGTGTTTTGTTCTTTCACTGTTATGAGGACTTAATGTAAAGCCATCAACTAATTTCTTTACCCTCATCTCCCTCTCCTTCTCTAGGAGTTGGTGCGTCTGCTCCCTGCTTCCTACCTGGGAAAGTTAGGCATCTTCCAGGCTTCAAACCTTATCGAGCTGGTGGTGGATGCATACAAGGTACAGAGCGCTATGCCCCTTCTCCTCTTCCTCTGCAACTTTGGAAAATAACATCTTCCTTACTATAAGATCCTTTAGTTCTCCTAAAGAATAGTATACCTTGAGACAACAAAGAGAGAGACAAGGACTAGCAAAAGGTTGGCGAGAGGATCACAGAATCACAGCATGAGCCGTGTCCCCTAAGTAAGGGGTTCAAAACTTTTTGAGGCATTAGTCGGCTGATCTGCAGAGACAACATGAACTCAGTTTTCTTTGGTGCTCGTTTGATCTCTCAGGCGGACTCATAGCACATTCCTCTATGCAGAAGACGATTCTGAATTAGTGATAATCCGGTATGTTTCTCCAAGTGACAACAGCTCATACTGTATATCCAAGAGTTCGAAGACACTTACGCAACTTAAATCCACTGAAAATCTGAAGTTGTGAAAACAGATGATGGGAGATGTTTTCAGTCGCTGAAGCTGATAATGATACATGATACAAACAAAGATGAGAACAGGAGGTTAAGGACGGGTAAGGCCTTCTGTGCATCAGCAAGTGTGTGTGTGTGTGTGTGTGTGTGTGTGTGTGTGTGTGTGTGTGTGTGTGTGTGTTTGTGTGAGATGAGGCATTTGTGCAGTTGGCAACAGCATAGGCTATAATCTTGCCTCGGGCACAGCGGCCCATTGTTTGCTTCGGGAATCTGCCGAATCCACAGATCCGGGTGCACAGCCACACTGACACACATGCACACACACACACACACACACACACACACACAAGCGGCAGAGCCCGAACAGAAGCTCGCATTATAATAGCTATCAGATCCCCGTGGAAACCATGTGTCCCAATCATGGACGAATACAAAGATGCTATTTTTGGCCCCACCTCCTTGTTCCCATAAACCCCCGCTGTATGTCAGAATGAAGGCACGACAATGAGGGCTTTCTGGGGACATGTGACAACTTTAATTAATCACAGTTTCAGTTTATCCGCTCCTTCAGATTAAAATGTAAACTGCCAGGATAAAACGCTGCAGGCTTTAAATAATTTCTTGGATGTCAGGTTGTAACTTTCATGTTGTCTCTCTCCACCCTCCCTCCTCACAGAGGCTTTTGTCAGAGGTCGCGGTGTCAGTGTCAGTGGAGGACGAGGCAGTCAGCAGGTACTGGGTGTCCGTGTCTCCTCTCTGTCCTAACGGGTCCACTGCCAAGGACCAGGCCTGCTCGGGGGTGCAGCCCGGCCAGACGGTAAAGACACAAACATACATTCAGTACACACACAATGAGTAAGACTTTATCTTAACGTTAATCAGATTTACTTATACAGAAATCTTTGAGTGAAGATCCCGGAGAGGACATTTATTGGTTGGATTGGATTACTTTGACACACAGAGACTTCCCTGAGAGCTTTACGTGACGGACAAGATTTGGTAAATAATCCGAGTTGAGCGGATTACAGGCTGTATTTAAGAGGAAAACATTTTCACGTGATTTCATGACCTGTTTCGTCCTAAAATCCCTACTTTGCCTTATATGAGGGGGAAACAAATTTATGTTTAGAAACGAGCTGCTGGACGTCCACTGAAACGTCCTGCATACTCTTCAGAGCTTTCTTTAAACTTCTCGGCACGACACAGGAGCTCATTTGGGGCGTAAATTTGGGTCTCGAATTTTTCTCTCTGTTCACTCCCCGAACTGCCTGTGAGACTCCTCTCCTCCTTAACCTTTTGGGACTCTTAAACACAGAGCTGCTGAATCACTGCTCCACAGTTAGTCCATTGTGCAAAGTGAGTGGAGGGCAGCCGTTTAATCCATGGATGGATTAAAGTGAATTATAGAAAGTACTCACATTTACCAGAATTGTGATAAAAATCTAGAAAAAAGGCCCAATTGCTGATTCAAAGCTTTAACACGCACAATTTCCCCCGTAAACCACATCAACAGAAGAACCATTCAACTGAAGTTTCAGTCTTGTTCTAATGCAGGGATTTGAGCATTTAAGAGTTAAGATTTTGCAATCAGATGTATGTAATGTCATTCCTTTAGATTTACAACAAGAGTTTCCGGAGGAAAATTACAGCTTTAAACTTTGCATGAGTCTCTTATTTTAGGTTCTCCGCAAACTAATGGAAACTAAATGGTTGTTAAATGATTTAGGATTTAAGGCCTAAAACAGTTCTGTTGGTGTTTTTACCTCACTTGAAGATCACCACACAGAGACAACGTTTAATTATGTATTTCCTCTGAATCCATAGAACTTGTATAAAGATGGATGACAGGACTGTGAAGCCAAAGCCTCTTGATTGCCCTACAATATATAAATCCTGTCTCCTCCGAGTTAGCGGATTGGACATGGACCAAACTAAAATGTTTTGACCATCTGATATCTGCAAAATATACACATACTGTAAATTGACAAGAATAGTAGAAGCTGTTATTCAGATTTTTGTCTTCCCGCTCAGGTTTACTTCAATATCACCATCGGCCTGCGCTCGTGTCCTGATGATGGTGAAGATGAAGACGTGCGAGTCATGGTTCAACCCTTGGGTTACAATGAATCCACTGTCATTAGGATTCACTCAAAATGTCGCTGCAGTTGTGGACCAACAATGCGCTGTCACGAAGACAACCAATCACCATGCACAGGCACCCAGGAGGGCGCCAATCAGGAGCAGAGGCCAGACCACGGAGATTCAAACTCGAATTGCAGAGCTGATGGGTCTGATGTGGACTGCAGTGGTCGGGGAGAATGTGACTGCGGGAGGTGTGTGTGTGAAGAGAGCAGGCTCGGGACAGTATACGGGAAATACTGTGAGAGGGACGACTTCTCCTGCCCTTATGAAGGGGGAACTCTGTGTGGAGGTGAGGTGACGCACTTATGTCAAGATATAAAAAAGTACTAATCTGAGCACTTTTGATGACGCACTGGCATGACGGCAAAAATGTAGCCTATGTGTCTACATTTTTTAATCCGCACTCTCCCTCCCGTCTCCGTCTGTCTCCTCTCAGGACGGGGTGTGTGTGTCTCAGGTAATTGTCTGTGTGACGACGGTTGGACTGGTGAAAGCTGCGGTTGTCTGGTCTCCACAGCAACCTGCCAATCAGCCAATGGCTTGCTATGCAGCGGGCGGGGGAAATGCGTGTGCGGCAAGTGTGTGTGTGACGACCCCCGGTACTCCGGGGACTTCTGTGAGAAATGCCCTGCTTGCCAAATCACCTGCCAATCATACGGGTACTTGTCCATTTCTGCTCCCCACCACAAAGCATGATGACAGCTCTTACAGAGATAGTTGTATTTGAAGGTGACACAGTGCGTTGCCTCTTTCTTACAGGAAGTGTTCGGGCTGCAGCTCTTCACAGGCTCTTGCACAGAGAGAGGCGGGACCCTGCAACAACACCTGTGCAACACTGAGTGGCTACATGGACAGTCCTTCAGGTAAAACCAGTTTAACCAGTGTGATCTGACATTCATAGACTGGTCTGAGCGAGCTTCACATGAGCACAAGACCAGGTGTAACACACACACACACACACACAGACACACACACACACACACACACACACACACACACACACAAACACACATAAACACACACACACACACATGCTTTCATTCAAGGTCACTTCCGTTGCTACCACTGCTGCACTACTGCACTCTAGTGTATTTGAGTCAGCAAGACCGCTGTCAGTGTTACAGCTGTATATTACATTTCCCCTCAGTTCCCAGTTCGCTTTCTTGATTTGAGCATCCACACACACACACACACACACACACACACACACACACACACACACACACAACTTAAAACCCACCAGTACACACACACATGCCCTGGGTTACACACACACACATTATTCCACATCCAAGTTTAACAGTTCATCCCCGCCCTCCCAATTTTTGGAACAGCACTCCTCATTGTCCCCCTCTCCGCCCCCTTACATCCCCCTAGTTCACCGCCCCCCTACAACCAACGGGACCCTCTCTTCCTGCTCACGCCCCCCCCTCCTGGGTGCTGCGGGAGCCAGGTCTCCATGGTGACCGTGTTACAAAATGACGGAGCGGTCTTTGAGCTCTTTGTGCGGAGCGATGGGCCCGTCATCCACACATGCTCTCCAGCAGATACACAGCGTGCTAACCATCCAGCACAGCACCCCCTGGCACAGCAACCACTGAGCACAGATGCTGATGTATAATTGTGTTTATTTTGTCTCCTGTGGCACGTTAATCCTCTCATGGCTCCTCACATTTATCTCGTCCTCCTCAGGAGGGGGCCAGATCTCTAGGTTGGAAGCCAGGTGCCTTAACCACCAAACTATATATAAAGTAGTTTCAACCAAACCAGCTAAATCAATTGTCACTTCTTTATTAACTACTTAATAAGGACATTAGTAGCAATTTGTTATTATTAGATACAGAGTCCATTTTTCTATGTAACAGACACTTTGATGGTCTTGATGATCGAAGTACACTCACTTTAAAGACGTCTGTGCTTTTACTTGTGTGGGATAAGGGACTGGATTTGAGTATTTTCAAATCATTGAATCAATCTATTGTTGTTATTATCACTGCTAATGTGGTTGAATATAGAATGTACATGTGGTTTCAAGAGGGGGTTGTTGGGCCTTTAAGGAGGTATGCACCCTAAAAAATCTGGACACTTGTACCACTGCTCCTGTTCAACGTCTATAGAGATATTTTTAGTAAAGGAGAACACTTCGTCCTTCACTGTCTTCAACGTGCCGTTTGAGGATTAAAGCCTGAGTGTGTGGTGCTCTTGTGTATGGAACGTTTTGCAAGGAATCTCTGCACCAATCCTTTATATTTCAAATATAAGCATATTTGAGTGTGTATTTTAATTTGTGTCTGTGTGTTCATATTCCTAACGACCTTAATAATGTTTGTCTTCGCAGAGTGTACGAGCAACGGCCGGTTGGTGGGAACGTTCCTCAGCGTGTGTGCACTGACGTTGCTCTGTGGGCTGGTGGTGGTGGCCGTCTCCCGCTTGCTTCTACAAAGAAAACGTGGCTGGTCACCAGGGGGCACTGTTGAGGACAGAGTTTATCACTGCACTGGAAAGGTTAGCTCTCAAAAGTCAGGAAACACTGGAGGGGGTCTTCAGCTCTGCAGGGTTTTAATGAGGCGCTGGGTGAAGCCCGTGGAGCCCTCAGATGCTTGAGGGACCCTCTAAATTCTTTGGATAGTTTCCCCAAAGTGAACTCTCTGCTAAAACAGGAGGGAGAAATCTGAGAGTGCTGTTCTTGGTACAGCTGTATTTCACATTTCCTCTCAAATCCCAGCTCACCGTCTCCAGCCTCCAGATTTGTGACTTTACAATGATGTACAGCACCTTTGAGAAGAAGGAGAAAATGGAAATTTGAACAAGAGCAAGCTTTCTGGAGACGTGTGTGCCTAAACTAGTTTGTAGTGTTTTTAAGTGTTTTAAGTGGAAACTCCTCAGTTATTGTTCCCTGCAGATCATCTTAATGAGCCCACAGATCATAGACTGGTCATTGTGTTTCCACTGTACGTTACACTCTCAGGGGAACATGTGCCTCATAATTGACTTGAACTGGAAGTTGTAAAACTCCTCACTCAGGGATCACACAATGTAACAAACGATCACCATCTATTTCTTAGGTTGAATGTTTAGGAAATACACTAAATATGAAGTACAAGTCTCTGTGACGACAACACCTGCAAAGACAGTTGTCTGAAAACAATATTTATCTCCAACTGAAAGCCACTTTGTAACCCTGGTTTGTGCATCGGGTTTTTAACACTGAATGTAATGGATATACTTATTGCATTGTCAGTGCGCAGTATTTTTGGTTCTCACAAGACCATCATGCTATTGTACAACCACCTCGATTTGTCATATGATGACATTACAAACAGAGAAACCTTTTCCAACTCCCCCTCCGTCTCACATAAATGCAGCTTTGTGAAAATGTGCCATTAAGTTGCATTATGGGTTTATTGTAGGACTCTGTCTTCACGGACTATAGGTTTTCATAGATTGTTATGTTTCATGAGTCCCCAAGGTTATAAAAAAGCATTACTAAACTTAGTGTGTGTGTTGGTGGTCCAGGTGCTACTAATGTTGTGAGTCACATTCGGGGGGGATTGTCTTCAAAAATCAAGTCCTCATAACGTAAATCATAAAATGTCCTAAGACATGTTTTCAGGTTAGGTTAAGATTGGGTTTAGATATAGGTTTAGGTTTAGGTTAAGGATAAGGTTATGGTTAAGGTAAGGGTAAACTAGTAACTATGGTTAAGGTCTCCAGGAAATTAATGTAAGTCAATGTAAGGTCCTCAGAAGTCATGCAGACAAGAATGTACATGTGTGTGTGTGTGTGTGTGTGTGTGTGTGTGTGTGTGTGTCTGTGTGTGTGGTGTGTGTTTGTGTGTGTGTGTGTGTGTTATTATTACTGATGTTATATTTCTGTCACCCTCCAGGACCTGTCCTACATTCCAACAACCAATGAGAAGACAGTTACCTACAGGAGGGACCAACCACCTGACCGCCCTGTGGAGATGCACATTCAGGTTCCCAAGATGCCCCTTGGTGACCCCTGGCAGTACTAGGCCGAGGTCAGAGGTCACGGCCAGAGGGAAGGTACAAGAGACTAGAAGGAGAGTTGGACTAAAAGACTTCTCTTCTGTCTCAGAACCTTCGTAAAACTTAACCAGCTGTATGTGGATACACTCATAATGGTTAAAAACTATAAACTGCCCATGGTCTCTTAGACTGTGTGACGAACGAGGCCAGTATTCAGGAAATGGAGATGAAACTTCGAGCACAATTCCCCCGACCTCTTCTTCCTCTGTAGCAGCAGCAGCGAGGCTTCTTCTCCTTCTTTAGGGTACAGGACGATCCGTTCGCACTTTTTTAACCACGAATCTCGCAATTATTGCTCTAATTTATGGGGCTGTGTGTGTGTGTGTATGTGTGTATGTGTGTGTGTGTGTGTGTGTGTGTGTGTGTGTGTGTGTGTGTGTGTGTGTGTGTGTGTGTGTGTGTGTGTGTGTGTGTGTGTGTGTGTGTGGGATGCTAAGATAGATACTTTGGTGCTCTATCTCTGCTTTCTATTTACAGTAAAAAACACTACATGTTTTAGAGGCTCGACTGTATGACACTCCAACTCCCCCAACTCTACTGTCTTCCTGTTTTAGACTGCCCCCTTGTGGCCAGCTTGAGGTACGAAATTTCCCCTCAAATAATACTGTGGACACATTCCTGACTTCTGCTGAATTGATTTGGGTGATGATGAAACTGTTATTGAAGCACACATGTGACTCTTTGATAAGACTCACATGTGGTGTACACCTGCTCTTAAAGTGTTTTTTTATGTCCATATATATTTGGTTTTGTTAACCGATCAACTGCATTGAAAATGTTTGTTATTTTATGGCATTTCACTATCAATTTATATATATATATATATACGTATGACAATATTGTTTCATATGACCGTCTGGTTAGACTTGCACTTGAACAATTGTTTTTGCATTATACTACTGAAAACTGTGAGGTCTCTAAGGCGAGAGAGCCGTAATGGCGGGTCTGAAATGATTTGTTTGCTATTCTTTGGGCATTAGAAGGCATGCGAGTGCGTTCGAAGCTAATGTAACACAACCACAACACTGGAATAACAATGGACTAAAAATCAATATGTTAAATACTGGTGGTAAGTGTATCATCAAATGACTGAACATTCGACCTCTGTAACATCGACAGAAACGTGTGCATGCATCTGCTGATCATCACTATCCAGAGCTGTAAATATGTTTAGAGGCTGAGAGCAGCTCCTGGGCAAAGGTACAAATCAGCCGTAAAGGTACAGAGGTGGACATTCTCTTCTCACACTCCTCATGCACTAGATCCTCTGGATCCACAATGCCAGTTGAATGGCATCTTCTGAGACTTTTGCTTCCCCCAATCCTGTTCTTTTTTATTTAACGTAAACCTGTTTACAGCAATAGCTGAACACTAATTATTATTTATTGTGATTTTATTATTATTTCTCTCTTTTATTCTGATATGTTATTTGTGCTATTTTATGACAAGGCTACTTGGGTAATGGGTAGTGATCCCTCTTTGTGTTTAAGAAGACTGGTCTCTCTTCCTGACCGAGAATAATTCAGCAATAAGATAATAATCATCTCATCTCAGTTTGGAGTAACAACAGCACTTTTCTGTGTAGTTTTACTGTCAAATAATGTGACTGTAGTTGCGTAACATGAAGGATTTTGTCACAATAAAAATGTGCAAGATGTTTTTTAATAATTTCGTGTGTTTTGCAGATTTTCTGCACCATGTTGTGTTGCATTTTATTTATTCATTCTTTATGAAAAGTTTGTTATCAAAAAATATTTAGTTCATTACAGTGCCTCATTTGTAAGTTTCTATATATTTTACTTTCAATGTTGTCCGTTCAATTGAATTAAAGCCTTTGTGTTAATCGGTTGCAACTAAATATACAAAAGTTTAAGTTGTGGCCAAGTTTTGTTTTCAACTTTAATATCAAGAACCAAAAGGGCCACAAAAAAAAGGTAATTGTCCAAACTGAACACTAGGTGGAGATACACACTAAAACAACTGATACACAGAATATTATATATATATAATAAATATTCTGATCAATTTAAACATTTGCAATAATATTCAACTCTGCAGGTTTTACAGTTATAGAGGTGTGATGTGGTTCTTTATCACCAAAACACGTCAATACCTTGATCAGGTACTTTTAGGTTTTACAGGTCTCAGTTACACACCAGCTCAAAAGAGTTATTACTTAAAACTAAAGTTGTAATTTACTAGATTTAATTGGAATATTTGTATAATTAATGTCAAAACCGGCACCAGAATTCAACCAATCAACTCCAAATATTTCCCCGAGAAAAACTGAATAAAACTTTAGGTAAAAAAAAGTTCTCTAACGTGTGATTAATGGCCGCAAGTATTCCTCCATAATTTCACCTTAATAATCAAGAAGGATAATGGACATTAGCTTAACACTGCTTAGATTCATACTTTCAGAAAAAAAATATTCTTTAATTAATAATAACAATATACAAAAAAGCTTTCGTTTAATCACAGGCCTCTGACCAACAGGCCCAACATCCAATTTTACATGAGCCCAAATTGTCCTGTTTGATCGACTGGAGTTAAAGTCATGACCAACAGGCAAAGCGTACTTATAAAAATGTATATCAACGAAATATATATTTCAAATGATCATAAAGGGGAATGGCTTTGAAGCTGACATTTAAAAAACGTCTGACCGTGTTTGTCAAGAACAAAACAAAGAAGTGAAAGCAGGCTTGTTGTTTTATTCTGAATGGGAATAACTGTAGAATAAATTTGAATTAACAAATCTTCAACATTTAAAATCTGTTTGGTAAAAATTTATTTTGCAAAGAAGGCTACAAATATGATGTTTGAGGTAAAGACAGTGTTGATCCACAGCTGAAGTTCATGATAAAGTGCCATTTCTGTTTGTAAGTGTTCGGGAAATCACGCTCCTCTGGTTCAGTGTAATCTAATGTCCACTTATTTGTGTATGTGTGATTTATTCCAACGGCCTCTGTCCCTCACCGGGGGGGACAGTCTCACGCGCGGGCAGCCCGGGGGACTGGCTCGGGCTCCCGGACAGGCTGGTGTCCGTGTCGCTGTTCACTTTACCGAGTCCCGCGTCACCGCCGTCGTCCGAGCCGTCCGCGCCGTGCGTCCTGACGTGCTTGCTCAGGTGGTCGGAGCGCATGAACCGTTTGCGGCAGACCGAGCACTCGAACCTCTTCTCCCCGGTGTGCGTGCGCAAATGCCGCTGGAGCTCGTCCGAGCGCGTGAAGCGTTTCCCGCAGAAGAGCCAATTGCAGACGAACGGCCTCTCCCCGGTGTGCCAGCGCAGGTGGGCCTTCAGGTGGGAGGTCTTGCCGTAGACTTTGCCACAGCCGGGGATGTGACAGTTGTGCAGGGCCCTCCGACGCGGGCTCGAGCCCCCCTGACCCAGGCTATCCGCCTCCTGACAGTTCGGGCAGTCACATGTGGCTCTGCCGGAGTAGCGTCGTGAGGAGGAGCGGGACGACGCGGGCAGAGAGACGGCAGGTGATCCTGTTAAGGCCCCTGTGGTCGTGGATTCGGTGTAGGGACCATGAACTGGAGGCCTGAATCCGTCAAACAGGTGCTGTGTCGAGGGGAGCAGATGCTGAGGAGCACCGGGGCTGAAGCTGTAGTCAGTGCTGTAGCCGCTCAGAGGTGAGGGCAACCGGGCAGGTGGCTGTGCGTCAACCCAGCCGGTACCCATATCCCACCAAGCAGATGATCCGTTACCGACCTCTCCCACCGGTTTGAACCAAGACTCATAGGGGTGTGCGTGCATCCTCGGATATATCCCGGTAATGCCCTCAACCGAGGAGGGGAACTTGGTGAGAAACATAGACCGCTGCGCATGAGTTGGATCGTGTATATTGCTGTCTGACGGCACAGTGGGCTGGTACATCGACAAATCGTTTCCAAACGGAGAGTTGGTAGTGGTCACCGAAAAAGCGCTGGAGGTCTCCGTCAGTCCGGGCCCGCTGCTCCTGGGGGTCCCAGAGGGAACCCCGAGCGAAGCGAGGCACATGCCCGGGGCGCCGCCTCTCCATGAGTGAAAGCCCCTTGCGAGTCCCGTGGCTCCGTCGGAGAGAGCAGGGGAGCAGGAGGGTCCGGTCTCACCGATCCTGCTGCAGGTGGCGGCCAGCATGGCAAGGGGGGTGCTGCCCAGCCGAGGCTCCTCCTGAGGGAAACGCACACATATGGACACCTGTCACTCCAGAGACCCGGCGAAAACATGCTGTGCGTAATTACGCACAAAGATGTCGTACAAAGATACCCTGGTCATCTGTTGCTATACGCTTTTCAATCTTTTTGCCTCACTCGTCTACAAAACAGCACACCACTGCAGCAGGTAAACTTTCTCATGTACGAATATAAATCAAATGGATCTCACTTTCCTCCATTAGATGAATACAGTGACAGTAAACATGTTTTAAACCTAATCAACTCTTTCATTTAAACCACATCCAAGAGCAAATATTTGACGAAAACAACTGCAGAACTTTATTATGACTGAAGAAAATGGATATTGTCAGTTTATTATTATATACTGTTAATATTATTGTTACAGGGACACCAAGGTGGGGAAATACCGCAAAGTATCAATATAACTATACGACACACTGAGCTCTGGTAAGATATCAAACCCAAATTAAACGAAAAGATTTAGCAATTTCTTGGTAAAAATATACTGAAACCAATAAGTATAAACTTACCCGGAGCAGTGTGGCAGCCATGGTCCGTGTTGTGCTGTCTTCTGCTGAGTGTGTGTGTTGTGGTGGTAGGAGGAGAGGGAGTATGTGTGTGAGCGAGTGTGTGTGCTCTGCTCGCAGCGACTGTCTGCGATGAAAAGTGTGTGCGAGTGTGTGTTTCTCTGTCACTGCTGTAGTAGTTGTAGTTTCCTCGTGTCTCTGAAGTGTCCGCTGAGAACCTGAGGACGAATCAGAGTACAGCTCGGACTGTCCGAGAACATTTACGCTCGTAAATTATAAAAGCGAAATCTCGCGAGGGCAGACGATGTGGGATTTCCTGTGAACTGCTGTTGGGAGAACCTATTGTTTTATTTTCTATCGAAGTCAACTTATTCGCAGAGTTAGTTTAAAAACAACAGATGTTTAGTTTAGTTCAGTTCAGTGTTATCTAATACAACTTTACAAAACAATACCCATATACACATTCCATGAAAACCGTTCATATAAATAACAACATAAATACAGACGATGGCCGAAGTATTGTCCAGCTAAAATAAGGGAGATACATAAAAAGAAAAAACAAATAAGAAGTTGAATAAATACATTAAAAACTAAAGAGTGAAATAATAATCAAACTGTGTCACCTACAATTTATCCAACAAAATTCGAAACAAATCAACAGCTACAACACTGAGGGACACGGACAGTTTGAATCAGTGCTGGTAACTCAACTAGAGTGACTAAGTACATATTTGAGGTCCTTGTACTTAACATTAGTATTGGCATTAATGCAAAATTCTACTTCCTCTCCACTATACCTCAGCGGGAGATATTGAACCTTTTACTCCACACATATCTGACAGCTTTACCACGTAAACCATGTATCTCCGGATGTGTTGAAGTTGAGGTGAAGGCTGACGTGTTCCTTTGATGTGTTGAGATAATTATTATAAAAGATTATTGCATCAGGTAGAAATTGCATCATCACAGAACTGAAAACAGGCAGATTTTCTGAATTTATGAAAAGTAAGAACTTTTGAACATAGTTCTCACAGACGTTGAGAATTTGATGCTTTGCTTTGGATTTATACTTCAACAGTGTATAAAGTATTTCAAATGACCTCAACCCTTAAAAACCAGCAGCAGTAAAATTCAGCAGGAATATTAATCCAGAAACATCAGAAAGAATAGAAAAGGATCTAAATACTTCTTCCAGCACTTGCTTTAAGTTAATGGGTTTTTCAGTAAAGGTGCTTCAGGGTCTTGACAGTCTCAAGCGACCCGGCCTGATGGGTCGGACAGAAACACTTTGTCTCAGATCCACAGGCTGTTGTTTTCAGTGATGTTTTGAAGCCGTGCAGAGGGAGAGGCTGATGAATGAGAGGCCGGCCCCGTCCGTCCCATCCTGTCCCTGGGGCGTATCCAGTCAGCCCTGGGGGAGGAGAGGGAGGAAACTACCACCCCTGCCTCTGCAATTCCATCTCATTCAGCTGAAAACAAATGTTGTCTTTAAAAAACAAAAACGCCTCTTCCTGTCCTGTTTTTCAACTTTGCAAATCATTTAAACGGAGCAGTTAAATCATTTAAACCGAGCTCGGACTCAGACTATAATCTGCGAGGAACAACTTTAATAACTTGGGTGTGAAGATGTAAATAGTACCAATCCTTTTCAAGCCACGGATGGTTACCCAATACAGTGACGCAGGCCCTGGATATTACCCAGAATTATCCGCGGCCTCTCACGCCAGCCTATGATCAAAAGCACATGCAGAGGGAGCATTTCATTTGAATTTCAAATTTAATAAAACAGCAAGATTTAATCAGTTTCACTCATTTGTTTGGTATTAACTGCCTCCCTGTCCTTCCCTCGTCTCTCTTGTTCTATGAGCAGCTGGAATGAAATCAGCTGACGCACACACGCACACACACACACACACACAGAAAAGTTAATCACATTCCTACCCAGCATTCACACCATGTGATTGATAGTGGGCAAGATTAATTTTGGTGATGCTGCGCAAAGACAAATGGTTCACTCCAGCAGAGAGCTTGAATTTCTGTCTGCTCTTTGAAACTTGTAATGTCTTCAAGTCAACTCCACTGCCTCGTACTTTCTGCTCTTGTAAGGACTGTCCACTGTAGTTTGCGTTTGGGGATTTTGAAGAAGTCAGTTGTGAGTGTTCACTTGAAAAAATCGCATTGTCTGCAAATCTGTGTATTAGTGTATGGACAGCCCACAAACACTAATACACGGCCACAGCACACACTCCCACGCTGAGCCCTGTTTCCCCCCCACAGCCTCAGGCTTGGCTGAATGCACAGGTGGAGTCTACAGTAGGCCATCATCCCCTTAACCTGATCGCCATCCTCCCGAGCCACCCAAACAGCTGTCCCTCTTTTAGAAGCATTCTTTTCCCACACTGAAAGTGTGAGTGTGTGTGTGTGTGTTTATATATATGTGTGTGTGTGTGTGTGTGTGTGTGTGTGTGTGTGTGTGTGTGTGTTCTTTAAAGACCCCCAATGAAACCCTGTCTGAGCCCCAACCTGTTCCCTTAGCGATGATAATGACCACATTATCACGCGCCATCGAACGACAACAAAAAAGATTGTCGTGTGCTTTCCAATCACTTTGTGGGCACTGAGACAGAAGAGAGTGGAAAGAAAGGACTGAAATAAAGATCTGGCACTTCTCTGGGAAAGGGGTGGGTGAAGTGTTTTATTTCTCCTCGCTGTTTTCCTCATCCCCTCTTTTGTTGCTGCAGTGATAGTCGCAGTGATCCAGAGGGCAGCGCAGCCATCTTGGTCAGCTTCCCCCCGCTGAGACAATTAGTGGGAGAATCACAAAAGTCAAAAGACGAGCGGCTGGACATACATTCATTACAACCATCCATTTGTGAAAAAAGAAGGGAAAAAAGCAAATAGGTTGAAGATCCTGTGCCGTCTTTCTGTGAATCTGTGACAATTCAGATATAGTTAGTATAAAGATTCATGTTCAAGTTACATCTTACATCCTTATCTATAAATTAATAAATTAACTAATAAATTTATAAAAGGATTATATTAAATTAATTGAATTTGGAGGTTAAACTTAAATATACACAAGTAGTAGCATATGACACAAGAGAATACATTAAAACATGGCACAAGTCACAGGCAATGCAGGGCATATGATACTTTATAAAAGACGACACAATTAATTGGCATAAAAAAAGCACCAGCACTTTCCTGACAACATGACTCATCCCTCTCTAAAAAGGTTGAGCTTGAGTCTGAAAATGACCCCAGTCCTGATTCATTTTTAGAAAGGTTAACCCTGAATTTAAAAAGCCATTACTCAATTAATGTCATTGTTGTATGAATTAATAATATTGGTGTAATATTGATGCTATTGATCATTATTCATTACAAAACAAAAACTTGAATAATCATCTTCTTCACTGTCCAGCAGCTCAGTTTGAACAAAGAATTGGTGTATTTAGTCATATTTTGGAGTTTGGAATTAATACATTTGTCCAAAAGGAAAGATATAGATGGACAACAAAATAATAGTCACCACTGGATCCACTGTAACAGAGCAAAATCAAGCTATCTACAGCCTGTCCATCAACTTGGTACGTAAGGAGCACTCGGCAGAGAAGATTCACCCAAAGGTGAACTTGTTTTCCAGGTGAGCTGTGTGCCAGGATGTGCCTGGAGCAGCTCCTCCTCGGCTTCCTGTAATTACTGTGAGGAGGGGGGGGGGGCACGTCCGCCGTCTGTCAGCGCGCCACAGATGGACGACTGTGGCAGCAGAGTCAGAAAAGTGATAGACAAAAATTAAACAAACTCTAACAAGCGATTTTACAAGATTCCTCCTTCGTTTGCCGTTTCAGAATTAACCGGATGGCAGAGCACATACCTCCGGCAAGGCCCAACAGTCCACTTAAGTCATCACTCATAGATTTCTTTACTCTAAATTTGCCTGTATTAAAAAAAAAAAATCAAAGTCCATGAAATTTCCTTGGAATGTTTACGAAGGTGAAAAGAAAATCCTGGATCTATGCAAAGATTTACGGGTTCTTTCTTGGCCCATGTCCCATTCCTCCACCACCAGACAGGGGTGGAAACAAATCCTCCTTGGCTCACTTTTTGTCCATCGCCTGTCGTCTGTAACAGTTTGTATCTTGTGCTCCCTGGGGAATCGTTTTATTCTATCAAATCAGATAGTACAATCACAGACGAGTGCAGGGATATACTAGTAAAACAAAGCAGAACAAAGGGGTGGTCACATGGCTGATGCTGTTGCATACAGATGCATATTTTTCATCAATGAGAGCTTCAGATTCACACATACACACATACAGGGGTCAGAGAGGGCATCTCCCGTCTGTGTTTCTATGCAGCAGAAACATGGATTAAGTAATTAGTCTGTGGTGGTGCTTCATTCACATTCATGCATACACCACATCTACATGTTCCAGGAGACACACTCATTCATAAAAATGAAGGGAAATGATGAGTGGGGGAGGACTGCTTCATAGGTGAGGAGAGGGGAGGCCTCTGCTGTGTGTGAGACGCAAGTTTGAGCTGAGGGTAAATTGAAATTGCACTTTATGAGTAGCGTCTCTTTGTTACACACTCACACACACACACACACACAAACACACCCCCACACACACACGTAGGTTTGGGTTGATGGATGCCCGCGGTTTGTTAAGTCATACATCACAGAGGTCATTTAACCTGCCAACACATCTGCTGTCTCTGCCCTCAGAAAGAGAGGAAGAGGAGGGGAGTGGAGAGAGATTTATAAAGGCGGTGAAGGAGAGAATTATGCAGGGTGAGAGAGAATGAGGCCATGATTAGTAACTGGAGTGGATGAAAAGCTCTCATTCTGTGCCCCCCCCCCAACCCTGGCACACACGCACACACACACACACACACACACACACACGCACACACACACTGAGCTGCAAAATAGCATCTTTTTAACAAGCATCCTCACCAAAGCTGCTTGCGTTATGAGTTTCTCCGCCGCGCCATCAACTTTCGTCTTGTCTCTGTTAACTACTGACAATAAAGTTGCAGATTTATGTCGAGGAAGTCGCTCTGCGTGCCAGGATATTAACGAGATGCCTCTGAAGGAGTCGTCTTCATCGATTCCTTCAAATGCTGTTGACGTTTGGTCAGACGTTTCAAAAGAGTGGTGTGTGTGTCTGTCTGTGTGTGTGTGTGTGTGTGTGTGTGTGTGTGTGTGTGTGTGTGTGTGTGTGTGTGTGTGTGTGTGTGTGTGTGTGTGTGTGTGTTTGTGTGTGTGCGTGTGTTTATTGCAGGTCGATTCATTTTATCCACTCATGTTGCCTCTGCATTATCTAGTCTTCTAAATATTTAAAATACACACATCTAAATAACATTTAACAATAAAAAAAATCCTTACATGTGGCAGTGAAGGTGACATTATCTCTTTCTATAGCATTACATCACACAGTTTGTGCCCATTGACATTACACTATGGGACCCTCACTGTCGACCTCTATTCCTCACCTCCATACACTAATGTGTTCTCCCCCAATCATTTCATTTTTCACATGACGAGTGGTAACAGGTTGGTTCACAGTACATCCCTTTTTTTTCAAATCATCAACTCCCGTCTCCTCCCTCTTCCCTCTTTTCTCCTTCTACCTGCTCTCTCCGTGTTTAATCGGAGGTTGTCTATATCGTTATTATCTTCTCCGATCCACAACAAAATCATTTAAAGGCCATGTCAGAGTTTTAACAGTCAAATGTTATATCACACTAGTTTGGCAAACCATGTCCTTTGTTGTTCTTTCTTCTGCCGTTCAACACAGGAATTGTTTTATAATATTGTTTGTTTACTTTCAAATTCAATCACAGACTATTAGGCTATTGTTGTACGTGTGTAGAAACTTCCATTCAAAGTCCATTACCAAACTGGAATGGCTCTCAGTAGAACGCGAACCTGCACCAATGTCCAAGAGGCGCCTTAAGAAATCACATTGAAATTGATTCGATCTGGATTTTTAATTGGATCTGCAAATCACACACACATAAATATCAGTCCCGGAATTTTTTTTTGCCTCCCCTTGATCCAGGTCGGCACCAAAATCCTTTGCGTCGGGCCCCATCCCTCCACAAAACTACATGGAAATCGGTGCAGTAGTTTTGCTTGAACAAACAAATGGCAGAGTCTACAATTTAATCTTATGGAACAACAGTACACGAAATGTCGATTACAAGTTGTTTTTATTTTGCAGAAAAAAGGATTTTCACATGTCTTGCTAAATGTCTCGGCGTCTGTATACAATTTCCGTACAAATTTGTCGTTGTGTGGTTATTTATCCTAAATATGAGAAGATGAGCCGAACTCGGTTTGTTCAATCAAGTATTTATTTAGAAAGCAAAGAAAGGAATCAATCAGAAAAACAATGGGCATCCAACACAGTGCCCGGACAGTCTCGAGTCATATCAGAACACCAGACCCATCAGAGCGCCTCAAACAGCCGGCGTCTGTAAGATTTT
>NC_070643.1:12187002-12288083 GCF_947347685.1 Pleuronectes platessa
TTAACAAAAGTTAACTAAAATCTTTATTATCCTTCAAGAGCAATTAAGTGTACAACAAGCAATCACTGCACGACAAAAATAAACCAATATATACAATGTAAATAAAACACAATAAAAAAAAACTATAGACTAAGTAGCAGGGGAAAATTACCTTTTATTTAATGTTGTAATCATTACTGATTTTATTGACTTTATAACAATGCTTCAAATTTTGTATTGTATGTGTTTTCAAATTCTGAATTGTCAAAGTTAGCAGTGGCCTAGCTGAAGTTATGACATACATTTATAATAGAATATTTATGTAAGTTTCTTGTCCATTTGTCAGTTGTTTGTTCTCTGTCTCTTTGTTTGTAATGTGCATTGCCCCTTTTGAATAAATAAAAGTAATATAATATAGTATAATGAATAAATATCTGAAGCAGAAAATGGAAATACTCAAGAAAATTACACCTCAGAATTGTTGAGCACAATATTTGAGGGTGCGCACTTGGTTAATTTTCAATACAGACCAATCAAGATTTATAAAAGAAAAATACAAATGTACTCAACAAGCCACTATCTGCAAATGATTTTAAAATAAGTATAAATATCTATTTAAAATAAGATTAATAAAACTTAAAAGGAATCTCACTGTCATGCTTTTTAGTAAATGAAAACCAAAATGATCAAAGAACACCTTAATGTTAAAGTGATGGTGAAAAAAAGGTGCTTGACTGATCCACAATAAAACATTGACAATTACAATGTTCTTTTCATTGCAGGCTAAATTTGGGGGAAATGGGTAAAAATAAAATCAATGACTCCATATTATTTCAAAATGAATATCTGTGTCTTTTGAATTTCACCTTCTTAGGTTCCTGAACGAACAGCAAAAGCAATGTTTATTGCGAAAGACTGCTTTTACTTTTAGTTCTATGTTCAGCTGCTCACACAACTGCACTCCTCCTGTGTTAACACCAGGGCGCAGTCATGCACTTGATAAAAGACAGAGGGCATCTCAATGAGGCTTTGTGTGAATCAGGACCGTGAGAGCAGCTTGCTAACTGTGCTGAGAGGAGACACAAGCAGATAAAGAACATATTATAGACAGATTGTTGGAGGCTAGATTGTGATTATATTGTAAAGCTCTGGTGATGGAGGTTGTGGGTCAAATGTTATAATTATTGTGTTTGAATGTTAAAATTGATGGATGTGGGTTGACGTTTCTAAAAGGCACTGACGATAATTATTATAAAACCTCTTCTCAGTTAAATCATATGATGATAATACTTGAGCCTTGAGCCTGAGCGTGAAATGCTCCTTCCTAATACCCACATGGAAGTGAGATTCAGAGCTGGATGGCTACTTTTATGTTACCTCAGATGGTGGTTCTGTGTGATGACTTATAGACAATAGGTTGAGGCCAGCCAACAGTGCATTAATGACAGATAATAAATGTGCACTGCCAAACCAAGCCAATTGAAGTGTGCCGTTCTGGAATGGAAAAAGAAAGAGAAAATGGAGTTCATAGGCAAAAATTGTGATATTGTGTCGACACTTTATTATGCATCACCACCATGCAAAATCACTGCTATGAACTGGTTCAAAAATCAAACTAGATATATTTCACACATTTATAATTTTAGTTTATACTTCTTTTCTAAACATGTCGGAGTTTTAGGGGAAACCACGATCCAGATCAACACCCAAATTGAATTGGTTCCTCCATGACCCAAACTGCATCCTTTCACCAAGTTTCATGGAAATGAGTCAAGCTGTTTTGAGGGTAATCTTGAAAAAACATTAACTACAAACATACAAAATGGGATGTGGCAGAAGTAAATGTTAATCCATTATTAAAAGAGAGGGACTATACACAACTGCTTGTAGACATAATCATTATAAGTATGTTGTATGTTAAGATCTTAGTATGTATATTTCAAAGCTGAGCATTACAGCCGAACATGGTTATGGCCTCAGGTTCTGCTCCAATATTCAAAACACTGACATGAACATTAAGTTAAACTAAATCTTGTGAACCTAACATAATGGACACAAGAGCTTAGGTTTTTATACTTTTTCTACCAAACTTACACAACTTCTTAACAGACTCAAGGCCAATGTTGATATTACAGCTGAGGCAATTAAAAAGCTATTAGATAGATAGATAGATGGATACTTTATTAATCCCGTGGGAAATTCAGATCATCCAGTAGCTTGTACACTTAACACATCCCAACATACATACATAAATCACATAAATCACATACATCACATACGGAGAGCATATTTACAGATACAGGAATGGAATGCAATGATGTGATTGTGTCAGTGTCCAGTAGTAAAGTGTTCTTGTGCTGCTGGATTGGATAGTACAAAAAAATATAAACTGTATATATATTATAAAAACAGCAGAGAAATATATATATATATATATATAAATATCTAAATATATAGGAGTATCAATAAATCAATTCATCTCATAGATAAATATGATAAATATTTCACACAGTTATTCATACATTGCACACTGAAGTAAAACTCATATAATTGCAAACTCGAGTGCAAACAAATACCTCCATGCCCACAGAGGCCCTCGAGCAATTTTCAGTCAACGTGGGGGCTGATATATTGCTGCTGTGGTGCGTGGGCAGAGCACTGAACTGTGTTTCCATTCTGCTGCCTCAGGATGTCCTTTCCTTTCCAGGGAACATATGTCATCAAAGCTGTTGCGTGAGCGCCATCTAGCAGCAGCCCCAGTGAACTACAGACTTTATGAGTTAATATTTCATCTACAGAGTAGAATGTGGAAATGACGTGTCAATACTTTTAATGAACATAGCTTCTTGATTACAGGACACATCTAAATCTGTTCACACACAAGAGTTATACACTCATCCTTATTAATACTATGAAACATATGTTTATATTTTTAAGGTGCACAAGTTCAATTTACAGTTGACTATATACAATAACTTAAGAAACCGACAAAATATCATTTTTTGGATTGCAACCCCAGCATGCTAATGATTTCAACGTTTTATCAAAATAAAATGAAAAACGAAAAGCAAACTAAATAAAATAAGCCCAACTTTTTCTAATGACACACATATACTTGTTATCTCACATATATTTATTCTTGGCTGGGCAATTCCATATTCTGGGAGATGACTACAAGGTATTTATAGTGAGTTCTGAATATGTTTCCCTTCTCTGGTTGTATTAGACACTTGTGGTTGCCTCAGTGAATAGCACTTCTTAATGGAAACTTTGGAATTTCATATTTTTTGCGTCAGCATGGTAAAGTACCTCAATTTGTCAAGTTTCATCAAAGTTACTGCATTGGTCAAAAACAGACATTCCCATCTGGTTCTTACTATAAGTGGTTTCTCAAATAGAATCAACTAACAGTGATAAAGGGGATATTAGGGTTTGGGTTAAATCCTCTGCTCCTCATGTCCATGTGACATAAAAAAAAAAACTCAAATGGAAAGAATGCAAAATATCATAACACCATTGTGTTAATTCAAAACAAATGTGAAACTCTTGAAGAAAGAACCGACCCTCATTTTCCATGAATCTGAGTTTCACTGGTAATGAAAGTTTAACTGGAGGATCTGAATCATTCGGACTCTGGATTTCCTCAACTCTATACAGGCAGTGAGAAACATGGGGCAACGGACAGACACGGAGGGTTACAGTGAAAAGCCGAGTGGAAAGTTTGAGCTATAACGTAAGTGATGCAAGTAGATAGAAATATAAAGGGAATTGAAGCTTTGTGATTCATTTAAAGTACGCGCGCATGCACACAAATCCTAGAAGTGAAAGCAGGGAGTAAAAGCATAAAAATAGAACGACTGTAATTGTGTCCCTCCCTGTAGAAGTTCAATGGAAGCAGGGGAGGAACAAAAACTAAAGAGGAAGTCTGGATGAGCTGCTGAAAATATGCTGAATAACGTTTCTGACGATAAAACAAGCTCCTCTAACACCAGGGACCGGACTGAAGTAAAGCAGTGCATCGGCATATGAATTAATATCCGATATCTTAGCTCCTATGACTTGTAATGTAAGTCGCATTGTTCGGATGGGTACCAGCATTCATATGTATTTCTGTTTCAAGCTGTCTGGACTTGAGGTCTTTGACACCGGGGCTGACTTTTTCTACCACAGAAACCGAGAGATGAAGGAAATTGAGCAACCTCAACCAATCCTTCTGAGAATTTGGGTTTCACTCACTCTCTGCGGGGGAGATATTTAGAGTGCATGCTTTCCATAGTGTCTCCTCCCTACTTGTCTCCTCCCTACTTGTCAACATAGAAACGACACTCAAATACTTTTAGTTCAATTGGGACGTATAGTACGTTTTCCGATATATTCCATACTTTCTGCAATCTTCGACTTTTTGTCAGAATTGTTTGTCCGAAAACAATAAAGGTTCAAATCAAACTATTTCATTTTACCTCCATCTATAGTCTCTATTTTGGCTTTAAATGGGTCATAATTCTTTCAGGTATTAAACTTACATTGAGCTTTTTGATATCTTAAAAAGTTTTTGAATCATCATAACTTTAGCCTTTTTTGTTTCTGACAGTCGCCTCAGGCCAACTGCAAGTGGGAGGAAGCCTGCCAGTAACATTTGGCCGTGAAACAAGCTTCAGGCAGCTGCCGAGGGAGCTGCCCGCCACCTTTCTGCCGCGCGCCGAGGCCCCGCTCCTCAGGCTAGCTGCCGAGGGGAAGGCCCGTAATTGCCACCAACTGACTCCAATCCTCAAGATAACACGTGACATACATTTGCAGGCTGGGAAAATATTCACAAACATCATTTCACAAGCTGAAAATAATAAGGACCCTTGTTTGACTCCATACACACTATATATTGTTCCTTCTGTTCCTCTTTTACAGGATTTTTAGAGGCTGCATACACAACTCTGACCTCTGGCCCTTGACTGTTTGCCTAACGCTACACAGGCTACACACTGAACTGGTAATAATGTCCAGAACAGTGAAAACTGATTTAATTCAGCTCAATCAAGAGAAGAATCTGTCTGGGCAGCTGCGGATCAGGAGATAGAGCGGGTTGACCACTAAACAGAAGGTTGGGGGTTCGATTCCCAAGCTCAATGAAGAATGCTAGGGCAAAACACTGAATGTGCCTTAGTAATAATTCCATTCCATTCACCATGCAAAACTAACATTACCCCTTCTTAAAACTTAATGAGCCACGTTGTGGAGCGTCATGGTTTGTCATTCTGCCCACTCTCAACTGGATATGTTAGGAAGCACATAGAAATGCTTCTCTTTGGTAAGACTTGATGTTTTAACTGTGTATCAGACAGTGACGGGCCTCTCATTATCTCTTGTCTCCTGTTCACCCTGGGGAGGAGTGCTACACTTTGACTTCACCTCCACTCTACAGAATCTACAAAACTCTGTTTTCTATCACAGCAGGGAGAGGATTCCAGGAAAGGGGGGGGGGCGGATACATGGTGGTAAATGATACACTATTTCTCTTCCTCAATCGAGGAATTTGTAAATAGCATTTCATACAGAGGCAGACACGGAAAACATGGAGAACATTAAACAAAGCACATATATGGTATTACTCTCACTAAGGTATTCTCTCTCTCTATCTCTCTCTCTATCTATTTCTCTCTCTCTCTCTCTTTCTCACTCACTCACTCACTCACACTCACCCTCACCCTCGCTCTCACTCACACACACACAGACACACACACTGAACTACCAAATGAGTCAAAATAAATCTCATAAGGTTCCTTTTAAAAGTAGATACAGTTGCAGCAGAACTCAGGTTGTTCCAGAAAAGGACCATAGTGACTAAATTAACCTTTCAGTCCTATGAGAGAATGTTTAATATATTAATATATGTTTGATATTCCACATGTAGATGAATGAGAGACTTTATGCAAACAATTTGAATGCTGTTAACTCTTATTTGGATTAAGATTAATTAGAAACCCAGACAGCATATGGATGTGGGCCACTTCAGGCAATGATGTGGCATTTCTGGCCTTCTTATGGCCCAGACAAAATGGATGTGAGCCCACTGTGGCCCACTTGTGAAATGTGCTATTTTTTGGGCCAGTCATGCAGTGATCAGGTGTAATTTGAATTTGAACCTGAAGTGGCCCAAATCTGGGTCAAACCAATTTTGTATGTGGAAAGGAACTAGACATCAATAAGTGTCCTGGTGTATCGTAACTTTTGGCCAAGCACCAGGCACAATGTAAAAAGCATTACAAGCTGACGGAGAATTGTGAGTTATTAGTTTCGAAAAATACATTTGTTGGTGAGAAAAAATTCTCAAGACATCATAAGAGACTCAGCACTTTTGAACAATACTCTTACTCCACCCTGACCTATGAAGTCATTGAGTCTCAGAACTTTTTATTTTCTTGGTGAAAGAGAAATGATCTGCAATGTCTTTTTGTTTTCATTACATTCATCTATCAAGCTCACACATGGAAAAGTCCTCTATCTTGAATAATATAAGAACAAGCCCAGACCCAGAAAATCCCTGATTGACACAAAACATGCAACAAATACATCTCTTTAAATATATGTTTTTAAAATACACACAAGTGTTTCTAATCCTGGAGCGGAAAGTCTCAAGGAAACACAAGGGAAAAGTAATCCCCCAATTTGTTAGTAAAATGAAAAATCCACTTCTTCTACTTCTCATCAATCTACCCAGACTTCTCCATCCAATGCCCCTGGAATTACACGATATGCAAATGAATAGTTTTTAGGGAATCCCCCACACCCGGAATTATGTCATTGCTGACACTGCATGTGCATGTGTGCGTGGGAACTTGTACAGATGTCTTTGTGAGGACATTTTGGGTCCTAACCTGGATAACACAAATTAAGTCGGTCCAACACAATGAAGTGATGAACTGTGATGGCCGGCTGAGAGAGACTTGACTAAAGGTTCAGGTTAGAGTTAGGAAGAGGGTCAGGCATTTAGTTGTGATGCTTAAGGTAGTGAGAGAGAGGGAGAGAGAGAGAGAGAGAGAGAGAGAGAGAGAGAGGGAGAGATTTAATATTATAATAATAATTACGTATTCAACACTTACATCCCTTAATTTTAATGAGTGAGAAATGGGTTGGGGTTGGTTTGAATCCCTGCTCTCTCTGGTCATTTGAAGATGAACACCATCTTCATTAAACTCACTATCTACCCCTGACGTGTGCTCGACCGGATGTCTTGACACATACTTTCAATTTTTTACTGTTGCAGGGAAGTATTGGGAAATCCCTGCAGTCTGCAGAATATAAAATGACAGCCCAAGGCAAAGGCAGGGCAACTCCTTCCTCTCTGAGAGCATCAACTCAAGAAGTGCCTCCCAGCAGCACCACATGGCCTCCAAACACAGTAAGAGATCCACTGCTTGAACTTCCTGCATTTCTTCCTCTTTCCAATCACTCACTCATTCACGCTCTTCCTCTCTGCACAGATGCCGACTTGCCCCGCGCAGCGATGCTGGCGGCACTGCTGCTCTGCGCTCTCGGAGCTCCAGTCGAATTCCAGCCCACCGATAGTCCGGCTGGTGACTTTTCAGGTGAGGAGCAGGAGGTGACCCCTGACCTTTTAAGCTCCTCACCGATCTGGGGCTTGATCATCAGTGTGACCGCTCGCCACCAGCAAGAGGTAAGCCGTTTATCCTCCAGGATCTTTGAACTCTGATATTTTGCCGACATGTGTAAAGAAAGCTGCACTCCTGACCTCCATCGTGTTTCTCTTATCATCCTCCCCTTCATTAGTTTGAGGATGAATTCCAACAGGAAGTGAAATATCATTTTCTGGACCATTACAAAATCTCCTCACTGCCGGCAGACTGCCCCAGCGCCAACTTCAGCAAGGTAACACATCTCTTCGTCTTCTGTTACACTGAGTCAAACCATCAGGTGATGACGGGGGATAGTTTGACCACTGACTGTGATCTTCCGTCCTCTCTGTAGGAGGCTTGTCTCCGCAGGTTGGCTGAAGGCCTGCACACCTACAGGGTTCTTTTTAAGCACGTGGAGAAGGAGTACCCCAGCAGCCCCATCCTCTTGCACGCCCGATATCACGGTGGGGCCCTGATCGGCCTCATCAAAGAAAAGGTGCGTCTGACATGACCATGAATATTACACATTGAGTGAAAGCCCTCAACTTGTCTGTGTGGTATCGTTTCACTTTTTCTTCTTCTCTATGATCAGTGCTTAAGGAAGTACTAACTCGTTCTAAAAATAGCACAAACGCACTGTACAATGAAATACGTGAAAGAGTTCAATATTTAAGTAAAAGCCTAATGTAGTGCAAAATATCAGGTGTAATGAAGGACTTAATGAGGACTAAGTAATAAGATATATTGTCTGAAACTCTATGGAGGTTTTCTATGTAATTCGCAATTTGTAAATTAATAATCTGGCAAATCAATGTAGTGAAGAAAAGAATAAAGCTAAGTAAGGGGTCAGAGGAATTAAGTGGCACTAAAAGAAAAAACTAGCAAGATTTAAATAAATGTACTCAGTGACATTCCCTCACTGGTTGATTTCTGAAGTTTTACTTCTGATTAAATGTCTTCATTTTATTCTACCTTTGAACTGTCTGCTCCTGCATTACATCTGAGGTGTTATCATTCTATATTAACCCTTCTGCCTGACAGATGAGGAACCCTGGTCAGGTGACCGTCCCGACCAGCAACCAGGAGCAGCAGCTGCTGCAGGACGTGGACAGCTCCAACATTTTCCACAGGAAGATGACGGCACACAACATCCTGCGCCACCTGCACAACTTCCTCCGCAATGGCAGGGTGGCGATTCGTAAAAAAGAGATGCCCAAACAGAAGAGGAGGAAGGACAACGGAATTATTGCTCCCATCCATCCCTCTTACTAATTGATACAAAGATGCACTTAATGAAAACATCAGAGATGAAGGAGCACCTCAGGGAAACTGCGCTGTTACACACTGAAATGTTTATTTAAGGAGGAATCATCGAAGAGGCTGCACTAACTGCAGATATAGTGGGTCTGCTCTATGGCAATCTACTGTGTCTGTGTTTGTGTGTTTAATATTGTGGGCCTGACGGCTTTAATGTTTCACTATTTAATCTATTTATACTTGATGAAAAATGTTATTTATTATTTACAGCTACTTGCACTGAAATCCCAATTTGTACTTGACAGAATATTGAAATGCATTCATTTCTGGATTGTGACAATTAACGCAAAATCATTGTTATGAGTATTTATTAAATAAACTAAATTATTGCATTGTCTATATTTGAAGTATTGTTTTTATTCTGTAAGATTGTGTTAGATAATTCATTGATAAACTTAAGGCACCATTTACACAATTAAAATGCAATAAGTCGAGTTCTGAACACCTGCCATCGCTACCAAACTTGCATGAATATTAAGAACACGAAGAAATTTACATAAATATATATATATATATATATATATATACATATAATTGCATAGATAAGAAATTACTTTCTTCATTTCAACACTTAAGATGCGCGAGTCTTATTTTTTATTCCTAATTTTTGTGTGGAATTTCCATACGTAAAACCCTCAAACAAACCGACACATGCAACAATGAATATTGACAAACAAATGTGTGGGTGACATTTTGTTGAGGATTTATTTTCATGAATTTTAAATTACAAATAAAAGAGGAGACACATGGAATGGATGGTAAATCCAAACATTGGTGACACGCATTCAAAAACAGTATCAACTGACATTCTGGTCGACACAGCTTCTTTCTTTTTTTAGGGACGCAGTTTTGATTCCATGTCGTTGATCCAAATAGCTTCCATCTCTGCTGCCAACACGTTCCATACTTTTACAGTCAATATAACAGAGCCATACACAATATGGCCACAGGTGACGTTGGTTCATCACTGCTCAGATATGAGGGTGAGTTGTGAACAGGAAAGTGAAAAATAACATCCATAATAAGTCCAACACTGAGGTGGGTCACATGGTCTTGAAGAGGAGAAGGGATTGGCTGTGGGGAGAGGTTCCTCAGCCCCATAGCAAACTAGAAAGGAAGGAAAGAACCGGAAAAGATTTAAGTAAAAACCTAAGATCTTCCTGGACAGGTTACCTTCATTTTAAATGAAAAACACACCAGCACCTATGGAGGAGTCCCCTTGGAAATAAAAATGGTAAATCTGAAGCGGTTTAAATGTGTTAATAGTTTGTGTAAAATAAAAAAATATCAGCCAACAAGATCAGAAAATAGCATCCTCCTCATAAGAACTGAATGTGCTGCAGAATTATTTCCCGAATTTGATTTGGTCCATTTTGACATTTACCCTATTTAATATTCCACTGCTAGGAAAAAGTATTACCTGAAGACTGTGGGCTCAGGCATTCCTGGATCTGCTCCACGTTTGAAACCTGCAAATCAGAATTATAAAGAAAGATATAAGGACACTGTGATCATTGTGTACACACTGAAAACAGAATCTACGCCTCTCAGGATTAAACAGCTAGTTGCAAGCATTGAGAATAGAAGATACACTGGTTTGGATGGGAAATACACATGTATAATAAGTCCTTGTAGTAAATTGACTTTTCCCAAATAAATTTGTGAAATACATTTGCGCTTAAAATGATAAACCGCAAATTCTTCCTTTACAATTAGGTGTGTGTTTTCCACTGCGAGTCATTAGAGTAAAACAGCAGATTGTACAGTTGACCCTGGATACCCCCCCCCCCAGTTGTATTAAACAGCATAGTTGCATCGAGGTGCTCCCACATTGTGAGTCATTGTGTGCAAGGGTCAAATTACAGCTGGAGTTCCTTGACCAGCTGTAGTTCATTCATAGTTCAAAAATAGAGTGAACCATGATGCAACCTATTCTTAAGAAAAAGACATGCCTGAAATGCCAGATAAAGACAAATGACCCTTAAGAAAACCAACAGGGTTCACTTGAGATCAAATGTAAAAAAATATCCTCACAGTAGAAAAAGTGAAAACTAATGACTGATGTTTTTGATCAATTAATCTGAAAGTTTATTATTAAATCATTCAACTGATCAGCTGTTGTGACACCATTTCCCCTCATACTCTTCATTAAGTGTATTCAGTGTTGTTATTTCGATGGTGGCAACACAAGGGCAACATTCGCTCATTCAAAGACAAATCTGCTGAGTTGCAAGAGAGAAAAGTGTGTTTTTGAGGAAAGGGAAAGAGAGTGACGTCAGCGGTGTTTCCACGATGCTGAAGTCAGAGAAGATTCTCACCCAATCTGTGACTCCACTGACTGAGCTCACACTGGCAAAGGTTTAAATTTCACCATCTCTTAGTCGAAACCAACACCTGCTAACTGGGACCCAGTGGCACTAACATCCAGAGCCCGAACTACCGATCGGTCAGTCAGATGTAAAAAAATGTAATCTGCCGTTATGAGCATTTCACTGAAATGTCAGTGTTGGCATTTATATTTACTGATATGAAATATTGTATTTAATGTAAGGATAAATATGTTTCTATTCTTAATCCAAGTTCTATTTATTAGGTTGTTTTGTTCTTTCTCCTTGTTTATTATTATTTATAATGACATTTAGATTGTGAACTGTTAATCCTCAGTAACATTCTTTATCACAAGGTTTGACTACAACGTCTTGGGAATCATCGCCAAGTGTTGGTTCAAATATAATATTTAGAATTTACTACCTAATGTCAGTGTAGGAAAATGTTTACTCAATAATTGTTCTACTCCCTGATATTAGATTTTTCATACTCTAGTAATACAACAATTTAGTTTTACCCTCTAATATTTGGATCCGACTTTTTTCACTGGCTAATACTAGAACAAGAATTGTTTTACTCTTTGATATTAGAATATGTTTTTTTTAACTCTTTAACCTTAGCATCAGCTTAACACTTTTTCCCTATGGCAGTGGGCAGTGGCATTGGATGCCGGGAGCTCACTGCCCCCTGCATCACACTGACTCTGCTGACCCCCCCCCCCCCCCCCCCCCCCCGCACATCATTTATAACTATATACTATTGGCACTATAACCAATCTCTGCACCTCAGAACCGCACGTGCCCATAACTCTCTTACTGTATATATTGTTGTTTTTATATTGTTGTTTGTACAGTGCACCAACCACACTAAGGCAATTTCCTGTATGTGCAAATATACATGGCAATAAAAATAATTCTGATTGAGTCCCAAATAGCAGTATTAGATTTATTTCTCCCAAAGATGAATTTAAGAATAATAATAAGGATTATTTATTACTCCCTGATATCAGTATAGAAAGGTTTCCCTCTCTGATATCGGCATCAACACGGGCCCCATAAAACCCACATCAGTCTAAATTACATGCACACAGGACCAGACTGAAACCAACGATCCAGGACTTACTCAAGGTCATCAACACTTTTACAAGACTGAGCACAAAACTGAGTGAAAACCCGGGATCCAAGATTTAACTAATATAAATAACCACTGTAGATAATCACCAGTGGAGGAGGATTCGTTGATTACAACACACCTAAGGAAATACAGTGCATGGCGTCACTCTCTTCATCATCACTGATCACTGCAGAACTTTAACAGAGAGGAAGAGGAGAGGCTGTGAAAGACTACTAGAGTCAGGAATGCACTAATAGACAAATAAACAAATAAAGATGTTGCTTCAGAGGCCTTTGAATCAATGCTAACAATGCATCTTGCAGCTAACACCCACAGACTATCAGCAGATACTGTAGATAACAGTGTGGGCTACTAGCATGGAGGTCTGGCTAACAGGCTAAGGAAGCCGGGCTAACGCTAGCGAGGCACGTCTCGTCAGCCCGCCGTCTCCCCGCGGACAACGTTCGGATACTGACCGAGGTAGAGCACGGTGGGGATGAAGCCCCATCGGATGACGAACTGGCCGCACTGGAAAAGCTGCTGCAGCCGCTGTTTGGTCTCTTTGCTCATTTTCGCCATGTGTGTTTATCTCTGACAGAGAGGACGGCAAGGACGAGGAGCAGCAGGAAGTGACGTCAGGGAGAGCCGGCCCTGCTGCTCTGTCAGCTGTTCCCTCCGTAGGTCGCCATCTTGTGGAGAGGCATGAAACTGCGAGTGGTACTACAGGTATACACATTTATAAATAAAAGAACCCAGTCATCTCTTTTAAGAAACTGGTTAAACTGAAGACCTACATGTTTTTTCAGGCTTTTAACTTCCCTTTTTTGTATTTATATTATGTTTTTAGCATTTTATTTTATTTTGTTTTACTTTATTCTTTTACTTGTCTGTTTTTTTTTATTCCACAGCACCCTGGTCAGCTCCGGTTGTCTTAATTGTGCTTTGTCAATAGTATACCAGTTTTGTAGTATTATTGTAGTTGTATTATTATAAAACAATTTGAATATTGATTGAGTATATTTGCATTGCAGTATAACACCTGTGTGAGTTGTGACAATCGGAACATCGAGGTAGATATTCCAGTATAAGGTGTGTGAACCTAAATGATGCTGTCTGTTTAACAAATTGAACTTGATAGAAAGTTAAAAGTTGAATAAGGCCCATACCAACAGCTTGAAACAGGAACCTGGTTTGTTTGAATATATAATCTTTATAAAAAATAAAAATGTATTGTAGAAAACCCACAGTATCTTTCATAGCTGTAGATCTTTTAAATCTAAAATGAAGCCGTGGTTTTAACGTCCCAACCTAAAATCAATGCTGCCATGGTCTTTTATTAAATCACGACTATTCATTTCTTACCCTAGTCACTCTTTTATTTCTTCATTTTTATGCAACTTTTTCACAGGTTTTTTGTGTTGTCTCATGTCGCTTTGACTATTTGTCATTATTCATTGTATATTACATGTAACCATTGTTGAAATGTGCTACAGCCTACAAATAATCTTTCCTTAATCTTTAATTTCTTGATATACTGTACATTTTAAAGATAGCAGATAGGTTCAGGGTGAAAAATAAATATGCTTATATTTTAAGAAACCTGAAAAAGATGTGTGACGTCGGGATTTGTAACTGCTATGCTTGGTGAGGCTCCCTGGCAGACGAAGAAAAAGAGCACACACGTGAAATATAGAAACACTTTATTCCCAGAAGTTGTGGCAGTTGAGTTATGTCAGACAAATGAAAGGCCAATGTAAAGAAACTTTAATACAAGAGCTAACCCATTCACATTCTAGAAACTCTAGAAGAGAAACACGATGATTGTTAGTGTCCCACCAAGCAATGGACACTTGACAGCTCTGGTACACAGACGACAGAATACAGTTTTGCTTGAGGGTGGCGGGCAGCATGGATGTTTGATTCAGGACACCAAACGAAGGCGATTGGTGGAGTTTCATTCCTTTTCTTTTGGTACGAGAGAAGTGGTGAAAAACAAGGTGGGACACAGGAAACACATCACCAAAGTATGACCAACATCTGGAATGCTGGGTAGATCTGAAGTGAGGGAAGATGCCTTGTTGCCCCGAAACTGCCCCCCCCCCCCCCCCCCAACAAAAATTTTCCACTGCAGAAAGCACAGGTTCCATTACAGTTTTAAATGAGCCAACACAACTTCAATCAGATGTATCAAATTATTTTAAATCTCTGCAGATAGGTTGAGTGTTGGGTTTGAATATTTTCTGGAACTTTAAGATGCTAACAGAGCAACAAAGCATCTCTTTTTCTATTCCTCTCACAGGGAAACGCCACAGGTGAGAGTCACACTTCTTTTTGTTCATAAGAAAATACCAAAGTTGAAAACACTCTGTCAAGTGCAAAATTCAATACTTAACAAGCCACACACACACACACACATCGTTCCCCCCACTCGAGAAACATCCTCGTCATTTATCAGAAGTTGGATTTTTATTGTTCAAGTACACATCATGTCAGGAAGGTGCTAGAGGAACCAGAGGGAAGGACACAAATATTGCTTCTCCATAACGATGAGAATACTGTGCAAGTGTAAACATGAAGAACCCATTCTTATCACACTAGTTTGATTATCTAGTGATGGAACTTTCTTTTAAGAAGCACAGCTGAAACTGTTGACAAAAATAGAGGCGGAACAGAGGGAGCTTGGGTGGTCTTCCAAAAAATAAGGGAAAACACTGAGCAGGAGGAATTTGTATTGCTATGGAAGAGGATATGTTTTTATAAGATGTAGAAACACTTGTTTCCGATCGGAGAATCATACCTTAATCACTGTATCAATCAGCAGTATTTATTCTAAAAACATATATACACATACATACTGTACAGTACACACACTCAAGCATACAAACACGTACTCAACATCTTCCCTCTGACAAACCTGGGCAGGGTCAGGATGGATGTATGGAAAAGCCATGCAGGGCAACAAATGCCAATTAAAATACCTTCCCACACATTTTTTAGTAACGAGTTTTAGGTGCAACCCTTTCACAACGGGCTGCTCTGCAGAAGAGTGCAGTTCTGTACCTGCACAGCTTCACAGCAAAGTGCACTGTGGAAGTGGTATCGCGGACATCCCGCCTACATCACACCCAGACGAGACGACCTCGCTGAAGGAGGGGAGCGGAGGGAGATGATGGTGCCCTGGATGTCTGAGCGGGACAACAGGCTGGTTTACACCACACAGAATCAGAGACGTTAAAGTGGAGCAATAGAGGAAAACAGCGGGAGTGTTTGATCGTTTGTTTGTTTTTGTGTTTCTTTTGCAGTTGGCATGGCTTGGAGTTCCAGGTCACAGGTACGGGGTCCCAGGATCACAGGCGAGGGTTCATGTCGACAGGATTCTTAAAGGGTTCAGAGGTCAGTGCCAAGGTGCACGCTGATGCTGGGAGAGCGCTGCGTGTGGTTTGGCATTGGACTCAAGTACCCTAGCCCTTCCTCCTGCAGGATGCAGGAGTAGCGACCAGCGTCAGAGGTGTTGTGGTTGCTGGAGGGAGGGGCAATGCCACTGGCCACCTGCTCGAAGGAGCGGGAGAATACGGCGCTGGCGGTGCGCGTCAGGCTGGTGAGAGCTCCCGCTTTGGGCACTGATTGACTGGATGTGAGCGTCAGTCGCTTGAAAGACAGCTCTGCGTTCTCACTGGCAGCCCGGCCTGTTGTTAGAGGCCCCGCCTCCTTGTCCTTGCTGTTGCGCCCACCGAGACGACACTTCTTCATGGCCTTGGCGCCCAGGTTCAACGTGGTGATGCTGTTGCTGATAGTGATGGTGGGTGGGGTCATGTCAGGCCCGACCCCACCTGGCCACACCCCTTCATCCATCTCTGAAATGTCCATCAGCTCATCCGGGGAACCCAGATCCACTGCGTCTGTGAGACGGACAGACGGACGTACACAAAACAGGCAATAAAATGAAAAACAGGAACAGACCAAAATATAATGATCTCATCTGTCATCCAGCCCCAAAGATTCAATCAAATCGTTATTCAGATTACAATGTTTAAAATTATATATTCACTATTTTGTATCAAAGAATGGCTGGCTGACAGGGGAGCTCTAATCCTTTCCAGCAGGTGGCGCCTTCACAATGTAACCTCAGCTATCAGCCACATATTGCCACCCAAGAAGAAACAATGTAAGATCCAGTGCAGAAAAAGTTACAATAACCAGAAGCACCCGAGAGAATCAGTGTTTTACTGTCAGAGGAGAGGGGAGTGTCTGAGAGCATCAGCTTGGGAAAGACCACAGAGGGAAAGTAAAAGAAGGTAAAACAGAGACACAAACAAGTGCACCTGAATCACTTACCTCTTCACAAACTCTACAGACAAACACACAAATGGGTTTCCTGCTTTCTTCAGGGCGTGAATCCACGCCCATCTGAGTAGCCAACCACCCACATTAGGCACAAATACACCCTTCTGATTTGATCTATCTTTGTAACAGAACACCAGTAAACATACTGATAGACAGGTCCTATACATTTCTTTTCATGGTCAGATCTAGCCTGTTCAGACGAGGGCAGGAGTCACTGGATTCAAGTTAACATTATATAATGTGACAAGCTTTTGCGTCAAATAATTCAGGACCTGCATATCCCTCCTCGGTTTCTAGCTACTGGTCAGAAGGGAGGGATCTGTCTCCAGGTGCAACCCAGGAGAGATGTGTCGAGGCGTACCACGTGTGCTCTAAGGGCCAAGTGATAACTTAAACTTAATAAAAACCCAGGTGTCAGATCTTTTAACCGTGTTGTAAGATCATAGGCTCCTGGTGCTGCTAACAGAGATATACGGGTTTTCTGATTCATGGTCATGAGGCCTTTCCGTTATCAGAGACCTCAGGCTGTCGAATTTATTGAAAAATGTTCATAAACCTAATTTTTTACCTGCTGTTTATGTTCCTTGTTTAACTGATGTTCTGCTATTAATAGTAGCCTTAAACTCGCATTTTTAGTACAAGATTCAGCCAAGTGTATTTCATTATTATGCATTTTTTTTAGGTTATTGATCCATTATTCTGTTAGATGTTAAAAAATTTGATTTTAGGGAATCTCAGCAGGAGGTCTTCGTGAGGAAGCTTTAGCCACAAAGGAGAGAGTAAATGAATGAATGACATCGAATAGACAGATGAGAGGAATAGTGCAGTTACGTGAAGAGAAGGTGATGGAGCCCAGTGCAAAAAAAGGTGAAGGGGCAAGTCAGCATGCAGCTGTTCAGACAACGCCTGCACACACGTTACCTAGGTTACCCCAGGAGTGGGGCAGGGGGAAGGAGGGGCAGGACCTTAGTACTGACTCCTCCCTGTGGAGGCCGTCCCAGAACCCTCATTCTCCACCAATCGCCTCACAGACTTCTGCCTCCTGACCTCCTGACCCCGTGTGCCGGAGTCGTGACCTCGGGGGTCCACGCTGACCTCGGAGGTGGTGCCCATAATGTCGCCGTCGGGCCCAGTGCGACCGTCAGGGCGCTGCCTTAGGGAGTCTCCGTTGGCCATTCTCTCGCCGCTCACGCCTGTCACACTGATCTCGGGGATGGCAACACCCCCAAGCGCAGCCTCACTGTCTACACTCACCTCCTGGGACTCTGGTGGTGGGGGAGTATGGATGGGCAATGGAAGAATACATAGACACATATATAAACCCACACAAACAAACACAAACACACACGCACACACACACACACAGTCGGACAGAAACAAACATCATGCACACATACATGAAAAACAAAAAGACGGCCATGTGCACAGGCACACACGACCACATTAACACAAGACACACAGAGGTAATTAATGTAATGACAGAAAAAAATAAAGACAAAAATCATAGTGATCAGAACATAACATGGTCAAAATACATGCTGCATGGAGATGGAAATGAAAACAGTATCTGAATGGAATCACACTTCCTACTCGGTCACCCCTCACCTCTACTGGAATTAATATCTAATAGCCTTTTCTTCCATCATCTGCTTATAACAAAAGCGTTTGTGCAGCTCTGATAGGATGAACGGGATGTATGAGATGTAAGGGGGAGAAAGTTTGGAGATAAAACCGACTCATTAAACAAGTTTAAAGCTGTAATTTACCTGTTTAACCTGCACTCTGAGAAAAACTGAGTGTGACTCTTAATTCTAAACTCTCTGAAATCAATGATAACATTTTGTCTGTTCTATAGTTATTTAAATGTTATATTTTCTTTGTCATAGAGTTCAAACAACACAAGACACAACCTGTTCAGTATAAAAGTGTGCACACTGCAGTTTATCTGTGTAGGATACTATTCATAAGCTACTTACTCTCTGGTTTCTTCTATTCTTCTTTCTTATCTTTCAAACTTGGTTCATGTGCTGTGTTGAATCGGTCCTTTTTTCACTTGTCCTCAAACTGGGAATGCTCAGCTTTCTCTGAACTGCCTCCAACTTCTACACTAATCAGATCAGAAATCGTGGCTTTGAAAAGAGGGGTCCTAATAAAGTTGACAGCAATGACTAGCAAGCTTAGGAAAGGCAAACTATGGAGTGAAAGACAACACTTGAACACAATGACTTCAGGCCGGTGAAATGATGTGATGAGATGAAGTGATCTAAACCTCTTGCTCTCTCCTTTGGCATGGACTTTTCTAAGGCCAAACAATTCTCTACCTTGTCTTACCCCGATTAAAATATGACCCAAAAAAATGTTGACAGAATATGTGAAATGTGTGTGTGAGCTGCTGTCATCTGCGAGTAAACGGTGCTTCAAAAGCTACGTCCCTACATAATCTCGCCTTGCTTCTTGTAAATGCGTCTCACCGTGTCTCTTCCACCGGTGTCCCCTGATAGAGAGGGAGGTGACAGCATTTCTGGAGATCCTGGAGGAGGTTGGCGTGATCTCCACCTGGATACTTCGTGCACCCTCCTTGTTGTTGCTCTTCAGTGCAGCACCGTGCATCGACGACTTGATGGCGTTGCCCACCTGAGAAGGAGAAGCACAAACAATGTTAAAAGTGGCCAGTTATGCTAATTTCACATTTGTGGACTCAAACACTTCACCCACCCCTCCATCGACATAGCGGTGAGACGATGAGTGCATTTTCATTATTGGGTGAACTATCCCTTTAAACACATACACTACTCAAGTAGACTGTGCTTGGAGCAGATCATGTAAAACCAAGTTTTTGAAATCATCATTTTAAAAAGATCATACAAGGAACTTTTGATTCCGTAGATTTTAGCGTGCAGCTCCATGTCATCCATTTAGAGTATATTTAAATATACGTTTTTTTGAGAAAGGGAACATTTCTCTGTGTTGGAATTTGTTCGCGCTTCACCATCAGCTGCGCAACCTCACAGAGCTATGCCAACTAGTGAAATAAGATCAACAAAAAGGCTTAGCTCTATATAACACTATTTCATAAGTTGTGATAATAACCTTGCTGGACATTCTCGAGTGGCACCAATGATCATGTAACAGTTAATAGTGTAACATGAGGTAGACAGCATCATAATCACCACACAATATGTCTTTTGTCTCTGCGGCTTTAACTTATAGGGAAACGTCGTAGTTATGCTAAGCTAGCAGCCACCTGGTGCATTCCGCTGCAAAAAAAAAAAAATAATCCAAAACCACAGAAACTCACTGGACAAAAGTGAAATGTGGACCCTTCTTCACAAGTCTATTTGTAGTCATGGCATTTATCCAAAAATCTGTTTTATTTCATTGACTTTTTTTTTTGTCATGATTTTGAATCAAAGGGTTGAGTATTTTGATGGTTGTGGAGGGGTACACCTTGACTTGTGTAGTAATACTGTGCGCTTAGGTTCAATCCTCTACTCCCGGGGCCTCAAGGATTACAGCTTAACAGAGCAGAGAGGAAAGCATGTAAATAATCTAGTGGGATTACAATGTGCTCGCAGTCTCTGACACACACACACACAAACACACGCGCACGCACACACACACACACACACCCCAACACAATACAGCATAGTGTGCTGGGAATGAATCAAAACCACAGGCCAGCATGTGCATCTAAATCAAATGCTCCTCTCATACAAACACACACACACACACTCTCCCAACAGGGTTTAATAAAATCACAAAGTGTGTGATAATAGCAGAACATTTTTACTGCACCTACCAGTAGAGCCTCAGGGAACAACTCTAGCTGGGCTCGATACAGAACGTCATCCAGTGATTTGGATCCCAGTTCAACTTCCCCATTACAGCTACACATGGGCACAAACACACAAAAGTAATTTTTTTAGACACTGACTGAGACAGCAGGGACCAGTAAAAACGAACAGTGTGCAGCCTCAACTACTGTTTCAATCTAACCCCTTTTGAGCATGTACACACAATGAGTAAACCAAAACAAACACTGACCCAGAAACAGGGCACATGGACAAGATGTTGTTGCATTACAGAGACTTGAAGAAAAGTAAGACATGGAAGGTTAAAAGATGAACAGTGTTGGTTGTGCATTAAGGCAAGAGTGTGCACTCACAAAGCGTAGTGTATGCCTGTGATGAGCTGAACCAGGAACTCCGACGTGACTGTCAGCCGCGTGCTAATACCTTTGTAGCGCCGCATCTGTTGCCGTGGATAACCACATATAGACACCCTGGAGGAAGACGACAAAAACAACAAACAATAGAGAAGCTTGTATAAGTGAAACAGGGAAGCATCAAACAGGAAAAAACACACCATGGAGGCACTTTGCTCCCCCGCCATTATAGCAATTTACTTCCCCCTGGGGCTGCAATGAATATAAAACTCAATAATGAGAAAATAATAGCTGATTATAACCAAGGGGGCGCACAAACACACGTATAAACAAAGCACACACAAACACACAGATACCCAGACACACACACACACAGATACACACTCTAGTCTGTATTATACAAGTTAAACAAAGAGGATACAACTAAAACTGAGGCAGCACCTGAACATTTGAAGCTATAGAAGCTGCTATACACTACATGTAGCTGATTCACAGGAAACCGTTGAGGGGAAATCATAGCTGCTGACTTCTGTTTAGCTCTGTGCTTATCAGACTAATGCTCAGATGCAGTTGGCAGATTACCAAAATCACAGAGCTGGGGTGTGTATACATCGCAGCTCTTTGCGGAATAGCTGTATCTTGGCTCTCACTTGCAGCAAAGTCTATAAGAGGATCAGATAAGCAGGTGCTTGCAAAACTGTGAGTGAGTGTGTGTGTGTGTGTGTGTGTGTGTGTGTGTGTGTGTGTGTGTGTGTGTGTGTGTGTGTGTGTGTGTGTGTGTGTGTGTGTGTGTGGGGAACTTCTGTCTTTAAAAACATCAGCTAACAAGAAAGTGACACAAAGGTCACATACCATGGAATGAGAGTGTTTGTTTGTTTGCAGATATTTAGTCCTTGAGTCCTAATGAAAAAGTGACCCCTCTGATAAGTCGAGGCCATGTGTGGTTTACCTGGAGCTGAGCTGGCAGAGGGACTGCAGGGAGATCGGGGTCATGTAGCTGAGAGAAGCGTTGTAGCACAGCAGCAGGAAGGTCAGCACATCAAACCTAAACAACACAATCACACACTTAAAATCTGTCCGCCAGTCATCCAGTTATGCTGCCAACAATACTGTAGATATAAATACCCCCACCACTCAAAAAAAATAACAAAGAGATATCTTGTGTCTGCACGATCTTAAAAAGCATCCAGACTCGTTTTCTTCACAGAAATCTTACAGCTGAAGATAAAAAATTGATCGCCTATTTTCAGTCAGTCTAAAACAGTAGAAGAAAATAGTATTCAGACCTCCATAGTTCAGCTACAGTGCAGCCGCAACTACAACTACAAATGCAACAAAACAAAGACAACTGCCACAGGCCGTTACTGATGCGATCACATAATACGGCAGATAATTGGCTAAACTCACCATCACCATAAAAACCTGATAGTGAGAATTAAAGTCACCGACCGTAATGAGACAAGACTTCAATCAACCACATTAATTGTGGTTGTTTCTTCTAAAGTTAATTAATTATTCAAAATTAATGAGGGATTTATGGCTCGGTGTAACTGCTTATAACTGCAATAAAATAGCATCTAGAATCACAAAGTCCTTGACCTCAAGCTTTACAAATTGGCAGAAAACAAGTTCGACAAGTATACGTGGGAGGAAGCTGTGTTTGTAAGATTTCTGCATTCTTCAGCATCTCCGTCAGACATTTTTCTATTTTAGTGGTCTGCTTGGTATTTGCAGCCACATCTAGGCCAGTCTGCCTGTTTAGAATTTTGCCAATCCACCCGTTTCAAAATCAGCAAAAAATGTTGTCCCTGCCGACACGTAGCCACTTGCCCTGAAAACTTTACACAAGTGCGCCCATCATGCCTCTTACCTGTTCTGTGCTGTGAAGATCTCCCTCTGCAGGTGTGGCCCACTGTACACCACCCTGCTCAGCCCGTGATTGGCAAGAGCCCCTTCTGTAAGAGCGATGGAGCCAATGGCTGAAGGCTAGAGGTGGACAAAAAAAAGTGGTTACACTTAAGAATTGTGCAAAAGCTAATTAAAAGATCAGCGGGCATTTGTGTGTGTTGGTCACCTCATGGTACACTGAGGGCTTGGAGAGGGAAGGGACCGTGAAAGACAACACTTTACTCTGTCCATCTTTATCAACTATTTCCTGTGAAACAAAAAGAGGACGACAAAGAATAATGTTTCAGTGAGCAAGAACAAAAAAAGTGTGCCCTGAACCTCTGAAGCTCTGAAGAGCATGTGCTTATCTCTTCAAGAACCCTCATCTGTCGTATGTGGCCATTTGTGTGTGGACCTCAGGGTCTGTGCTTCCCCACTCAGTCTGCTGGTGCGTGTGTTTTTGATATTTGTGTGTGTGTGTTGAGTGAAAAACACAAGCACAAAACCCCAGGGTTTTGGTGTCCCCTGTGTGCATGTTAATGTCAAATAGATTAATGGGAGCCAGCCAGTGTGTTGACTGACAGCTGACCTATTCTGCTATTCAGAGTGGAAGTTAGAGGACACTGCACTTTGCTGATAGAGCATCCACTGCTGAAATGGATGAAACTGGGACTAAACACACTTTAATAATTACTAGGGCTGCCATCTCTTTGTATAGGTTGCTTCTTGCAGATACTCTAAAGCTTTCCGCAAATTGTTTGCAAAATCATAGTTTCAATTCCTCCCTTTGTAACCCATATTTCCTCTCACTGTCCATATATAGCTGTGTAACAAGCCAGAAAGACCAGAATGTGATTGTTTAAAAAAATGATGCAGATCACATATATAGCTTTGTGGCTAAGTCCCTGCTTCTGAAACTGCATGATTACATTTACCAATGATCAGGGTTATTTCTATTGTTTTTCTTTACATAGCGCTTATCACACTGAAAACATTGTATTGTTAAAAACAAGAACTGGTGTCCTCTAGCATCAGCTCTGATATGAATATTGTTAAAGTAACACATGCACATGCACACGCACACACATGCACTTTGTCCTCTCCCCTACCAGGTTATAAATGCCCAGCAGCAGGGCCTCGATGCAGCCGGAGGTGTGGGGGTCTCTGGCTGCGCTGACGGACAGGAGGCTCCACAGGAGCTCTGGCAGGAACTGTAGCGTGAAACGCTGCAGCTGCGGTTCACCACTCCGATAAAACTCAAACAACTGGTGACAGACTGGCTCCAGCAACTGGGGAGGAAAGACGACCCAAAATGGTAACATCGCATCAGTCTACAAAATTACACAGATTACAATTTCCACTGCAATTGCTATCAATTTTGTCTTTGACATTAATGTTTCATCAAAAAATTTCAAGATGGAAAACTTTGTTTTGGACAGTGAGACAGATGCATAAACAAAAACGAAGTGTGTAAAATATGCTCAAAAATATTGGTGAAAGGTTAGCTTATAGTGAGTGTACATACATCGCTGTAGTTCTCTCTGATGACCTTGTAGAGTGCAGGAACCAGGGAACCTTTCTCTCTCAGAGAGGCAGCGTAGGTGGACACGGCACTGTCAGGGAGGGTCTGAAACACACACAAATATTAGAAATTTGATACACACCTGATTTGAGTTTCAACAGTATTAAAAAAATAACAGCATGGAAACTGAGAGCATGACATGACCACAGAAACGCCAAACATTTGTTGATAGTAGTCTAAACATGATCTGTTCAAACTTGGCATTAGTTTTGCTTGATTCACATCAGGTCCAGGATACTAAGATATCAGTTCAAGACATCTGCCTAAGAGTAGAGCTGCTGGTGAACCCAACAAATAAACATAATTGAGAGTAGGCAATATAGAAACACACAGTGTGTACTTTAAATGCAGGCCGAATGCTCCAAAATGACAGAGAACAATAATGTCTAAAGAAGCTGCACTTAGACCTCAGCTTCACTGACAAATCACTCATCATACGTTCAAACAGGAAAATCTTCTTTATTATTACTCCACTTCAGCATGCCTGGTGAGTATCGGTCGGTGCTTATGTTTGAGTAGGAGTGTTTTCTGGGATAGGAAGCAGCAGTAAAGCAACTACGTGCGTGTGTAAGACATTCTGCCAATGATTAGGACAGCAGCAGAGATCATACTGCATACTGATCATGGGTACACAGTTTTACACACATAAGAACACAGACACACACAATGAATGAATCAGTACCTTAAATTCTGACAGCCAGTCCTCCACTACTCCTTGGTCCATAGCCAACATATTCCCTCATCTGAAGTGGAGTCACCTCTACCTGAGAAAGAAAAAGTGTGTTAAAACACAGTTCACTTAATTATTGACACATAGAAAAAAGAAAGTGCAATTTCCCCCTCCCCTCTCGCACAAAAGTATTTACAGCTTGAACTGGAAACCTTCCATGTTTGTTTGCTTTCCATTATTTTGGGACCTGATAAAAATGTTATATCAAACAATCCCATGGCAGTGGTTACATGTAACTCTGTACGCTCCAGGCATCAAGTCAATACTTAAAGAAGCACAAGTCTTCCTGCCCCCTCACTCTCCTCCTGTTTCTCTATCACAGACACACACCTCTGCAGCGAGTACCTAACCTATTCTCAACTCAGGCTGGCAAATCGAAAAAATCACCCACACAGAGACTCCCGGCTGATTTCACTGATGAGAAAACAAGACTGTGGCAGCAGAATTTAGAGGCTTGTTGAATAGGCTATGCTGTTCCGACATCTTCAATCAAAGACAGACATAGAGATCATAACTGCCTTAGCTTTGGTCACTGTGAAATTATCTTCCTTTATCCCCGTTTTTGTTATTTCTGATGTCAATTGCAATCCATCCCCAGAACTGATGCTGTCTGCCTCCTCTCGTTCATCTTCTACTTTTTCTACTGTTACTCGACCTTCTCTTACATATTCTGTGGTCAATTAATGCCATTACTGCAGGATTTATTAATGAGGCTATTAACCAGGCCTGTGTTTATGTGTGCTAAAATTCCTATTGTTGTAATTATAAAAGATGCATTATAGTTGAGGTCCAACCAATGGTTGTTTTCATCATAACCAATACTTGTTAGTGACAGTAGATGAAAAGTCAAAAGGATTTATCCACATAAATATCTCAACAAATATTAAAATTCTGAATCTAATTCAGTTTGGTCTGAAGAGGTCAACTGCCTGATCACCACTAGGACATTACAACAACAGACAAACAACATTAACATGTCTAGAGCTGCTAGCCGGACGAAACTGGCCTAGGTATATTAAGGACGAAATTCATTTCGATAATCAAAAGATTAAACAAAAAACTGATGAATAAAGTAGTGTCTTCTAATATACTGAGCTCAAATTGACTCTGTTTGCAACAGACTGACCATAGACCTACATAATTCTTTCTGCATGAAGACACCATCCCTTTGCATGACTGATGAATTATCCACTAACAGTCTTTTTTCCCTGCAGGGTATGTCATGTCTATGCCGGCGCTCTGAAGGCTAAATTGGAAGTTGAATGCAGTAACGAACTCCATGTTTAGTGTGTCTAGCAACAAAAGTTGAAAAAAACAGTGTGGGAGGAACAAGTCCTTCTATGTGCACACTTTTCAAGCAGAAACATGTGCTCCCATTGGGGCTGAAGATGGCTTAATTCCACCCATTAAAACTCTTCCAATACCAGCACGTTGCTTGCTAGATGACACACACGCACATGCACACACACACACGCGCACGCACACAAACACACACACACGCACGCACACACGCATGCACACACTCACTACGGTTTGCATCCTTGTATTGTGAACAGTATTAACACAGTAAACAAAAAATCATACACATATATTTATTTACATGTCCACATGCATTCATATCATATCCATATATCTATACACACAAACAAACAAACACACACAGACACACAAGCCTCTTCCCATCTTTCCTGCCGGTTAATCCGACGTTCACACATCCAAATGATACATTTCACACGATTTTGTTGCATGGTCTCTCAACAGCAGCCAGGTGTCTATTTATGGAATGTACCAATGACAGGAATGACAGGGGGAGGGGAGCCAGTGACTCATGAAATGGGTAAGGATTATAAAGTGGAATAGCCGCCATTTAGAGAAATTGGTCCTTTGTGACGTTCTGTCGTACTGCTCTTTCATGCTCGTGAGGACAACAAGGAGGACAGCAAAATCTAAAGCCAGCATGTGCATTTTAAGGAGAGGTTTACTGAATAAAAAAACAATAGAAGGCTGTGATTAGTCTGGATGAGTCAGTCTTGTAAGGGGATGGGTTCTCCTCCTACATAGTCACATTTAACCCATCAGCTCTGCCCACGCTGGCGTCTGGGGCATGTCATCAATGTCAGATCCCAGAGGACCAAATCAGCAGCCGACTGCCGCGCTACCAGCCATACCCGTGTGAAGTATTGGAGAAACTAAAGCAACACAAAGACAGGTGCAAATATGACCCTTGGGTACAAAGTCACTGTAAATTAACCTGTATTTTGTTAAAGAAATTATGTTGATACATGCAGAGGGTGGAAAAAAATTATGATTAAAAGGTGCTCAGTGGGTTTTGACAAAATAAATGTTAAATGTTAAATTGTCTGTATTTATATTGCGCTTTTCTTGATGACCACTCAAAGAGCTTTAATGACAAAGCAACCATTTGATAGTGAGCTGTTATGGTGGTCAAAAAAGCAACATAACAGCACACCTGGTAGAGCTGTTGCGCCATGAGGCTAAAAGTCTCTGCAGTGTCCTGGGTTCGATTCCAGCCTGTGGCCCGTAGCTGCATGTCATCCCCCATTCACTAATAAAAACTGTCTCTCTGTCCTATCAAATAGTAGGAATAACAGAAGGTCATAAAAAAACTAAAAAAGAAAAGTAGTGGCTAATTTATTGCCGTCGCCCTGGATTGTACCATACAGTTATTTTTCACCAGGTAAATGTGAATTTAACTAATTGGAAACCTTGTTTAATTAGAAAGATAATGTGATTTGTTATGTTACCATCCATAGACAATTATCTATATTAAATTACTTAACGTGAAGTTTTTAACCACTATTACCCCCAAAGAGTAGTGGGTGGTGTGCTTACATGCACATGTGGCTGAAGCAATACATTTCTGCCACTGAGTTTTACATTTGAATGTTATTATCTGAAGATAATTTTTTCAAAGACAAAAAAAAGGTAAGAAAACATTATTATAATGTCTGAAAAGAAAGTGGCAACAACACATAAATCCCTGTCTCTAAAAATGATTGGCTCTATTGACGGACTGCAGACAGACACAAGCGACTATTGGAGAAAAATATAGAAATCTATTTCCCTGGGAGTATACTGTAAGGGAAATGTAACATTTTGATCACAATATAATCAAAGTTAATTTCCCCTTTGATTGATCATGATTGAATCTCATACAATGTAACCTCGTTCATGCTGTAGCCTGTATCCTGTACAACTGAATGAATCTTGGTCTGATTGCTTTAACTAGGCAATTGTTGTCTTGATGTCATGAGAAGATCCTGAATTTTGACTTTGTAACAACCCCAACCAGAGTGGGAGGGATGAGCCAGATGTATAAAGACAAAAAACTGCTTCCCATTGGTGTGCATATTACAAACTAACCTTTGACATATGCACCATGCTCTGAGCATTAAAGTGTGACAATACTGTAAGAGAATTGTGTCTCGTTACTCGTTGTCAAAGTGGGATTGCAGAAAATGCCACAGCAATACGAAAGAGCATAAGTATGGTATTTGGCAGTTGTTTATCTTCTGTTAGACTGGCTATATCTCTATGTCATTACAGATTCACAGATCATTGCAGAAATCGATATAAGCCTGAGAGAGCACAAACCAAGCAGCTGGTCGACTGCTTCAGTGCAGCTCAACCACATTAACAGCAGAAACACACAAATACATGAATAAACCAGTGTTAGGGGATAAGTGGCTGAGCAGGCTCGACAGGCACAAGTAACAAACCAGTGAGGTGGTTAACATGTAGATGATAAATGGAGCAGAGGGACAGGTAGGATGCACCAGAGGATGAATAAAACCGAGATCTGAATGGAGAGATGCGGGATAAAAGGAATGTGTAACGGCCCAAAGGATGAATTACTCGAGGCACGAGAGACGGATTGGTCGATAAATAAGGAGACTTCATTTGTTTCCATCTGCTCTGCCCCTGGCAACCTCCCAGGCTCTGACAAACAAGGACGATCAGTAACGCTAATGAAACACACGACTTGCTGTGATCTGAACAAGTTGGAAAAGTGAATCTAACCAATGTTTTATGAGCCTAGCTGAGTTTTTCTACCAATGCAAAGTCCAACTTCTTGCCAAGGAGTGACGACAGAGGTGTCATGCAAGTGTGTGTGCGTGTATGCAAGTGTGTTTATTCAATGTCTGGCTGACAAAACCTGTTCCTGTGAGCTAGTTAAAGTTGACAGCTCATTCCTTCTGAATTTACACCCACGCCTCTGTCACTCACTCAGAAACACACACTCACGACTGGCGGTCTTACAAGCTTATTTTTCTCTGACAACGACATGTCTAAACGTATATGCCCTACAGAGTTACTGGAAAACACCTGAGGCAAGCACACAATACAACACCAATGCCTTCACATGGATTACTATGAAAACGACATGACTATCAACACAACTTCCGTCACCGCTCAGAGGACTAGTGAGAACGTACCTGTCGGGAGAAAGCTGGTGGAGAGAGACTTGAAGCAAGTCCAAGATCAAATGAATTAAGAGGGGGACAGCCACACACATACACGTACAGACCCCTCCCTGCTGATTACCTCACTTCCTATTACACATATTCTTTGGAACCTTCTTTTTTCAGGAAGTGAGTGGGCCAATAACAATGAAGGCTTGAATGTGGGAGGGAATAAAAGGGGAGAGAAAGATGAAGTGGGTGGTTTTAAGAGCAACGGAGCAACCCCAGCTGCTTTTTCCTGTGGTGCAGGATACAAGCCACACACACACAAACACTATTGGTTAGTCTGATGACAGACAGAGATTAGGGAATGTAAAACAGATAAAAAATGCTGAAATTAACCTAAAGTAATCAATGGCTTATAGCCCTGGACAAACCTGTTCACTATTAAACGTGTATCAGTATTAGTTTTAACTGTAGTAGTAACTGTTAAACCAGTCAAACCAACGTCAAAACCAGTAACTTTAAGTGTTCCCCTACGTCCACTTCCCCCGCTGTTAAAAAGGAATTTCTAAAGTAGCCAGTCGTAAACTGTCAACAGGTTCAGCAGGTGACTACATGCATCTTTTCACATGATACAAGCGCAGTAAGTGAACTATTTTGAGGAAGTGCTGGGTGTCCACGTGAAGGTGGAGGAAGGGTTATGTAAGTGTCATAATAAAGGATAGAGGCATGACCTCCAGGGTCAGTTCAGCAACCCTGCAAAGAGCTGGCACAGTGTTTTTGCAGCTATTTTTTCTCAAATTTATAGCAAATCTTTCTCATGCCTTGAGTTGTTATCTTCTTTAGCTCCACTGGCTGGCCATGGGGTGGACCCTGTTACTGCCTGTTAATGTCACTGTCTCCCATCTTGCTCTCCCCTCAGGTCTTCTTCAATAGCATGATGCTTATAGCTTGGACGATGAGGATAGGGGGTCTTCTCTTTTGCCTCTGTTTTCTTTCATATTCACGTCCACACAGAGATTTATATACCAAAGGACTGCCTGCAACTAAGCAGACATGACAGCCGAGTCTGGTTTGTGTGTGTGGTTTTTTCTACTGAAAGACAGAGAGATCTTACAGGGAGGAATCCTCTTATAGCAGCCTACGCTTTCTTCTACGCTGCCTCTAAGCCAGTGATGCATCTTCAGCCCTCCTCTCGTCCATCCAATTCCCTGTCTTGCTGAGGCGAATGAGCCTGAAGAGACCGACGATTAACAATACAGATGGATCAATGTTATCACTTTCATCTGCCATGTTTTCTCTCCTTTTGTCTCTGTATCGGGGCAAGCAGCTTTACTTGTCATACTTCGATAGCTCTCTCATTATTTATCCATGTTCAGGCTTATAATTTCACATTCAATTACCACTTTTGGCACGATTTTCCATTGGCCTAAATGAATGCCAAAGTATCGTGTGTTATTCATGCCTAGAGAATTATACCTTTGCTGTATACATTAAGATGCATTTGTGCTATTCTGTGTTTGTGTAAGCAGGGGCAAGAATTGAAAACAGTTTTCATTGCTCAAATGGCTCATGAAGCTGCAGACATGGGTGACTCCAGCTATGATGCAGAATGACAGCAGAGCCAGTGCGATCCTCCTTCTCCATGACCTGACGGGCTTTACTGTCAAAACGCATTTAAGAGGCCTGAGATACAGGCAGCCATGGATGGCACACGTTAACAAGCCTGTCCCTTATTTGTATGTGTGCACTTACACACATCCACAGCTTAATGACAACACATTTAACAGTACAGGATCACTCACCCAGCAAATCCGTCTATCCCTTATGACAAAGGCAAACAAAAGCACGGTTATACAGCATGTATAACAAAGGTCAGGCAATAATAGTTAATCTTAATTAAACAATAACTGGTGCACCACCATAAGTTCTGCCTTTGTGAAGGACACATAGAGCCAGACAATACTAGTTTGATAACATGTACAGTAGTTAAGGAGTTCATTTCACTCAGCAAGACCGCTATTGGGCTCTTAGGCAAGGCTTCACACCAGCCCCCCCTTATACAGGAAACCGCTGTTCTTGCTGAGTGGTACAGAGGAAAGCTGCATCACATGATGGTGTTTAGAAAAATCCTAACAACGCATTATCTAAAATACTATTCTGCTTTTGAAACACAAACACGCACACGAAGATCACCTGAGGAATGTTTAAAAGTATCTTAACAGTCCTGAAAGACAGACAGACAAGATGGAACAAAGACACACACTCACACACTCACACACACACAAACACACAAACACACAAACACAAACAAAAATCCCTTGCCTTGATCATTACCAATTCATTTCTAACTCTTACCTGAACCTAACCATACTTTACAACTTACCCTTAACAAGGATTTCAGAAATTAAGCTTTGGTCCCATTTAGGTCTACTGGTCTTGACAAGGTCAATGTTTATATCAGAAAAGGTCCTAAAGAGGTAACAAACCCACACACAGTCCTGAAAGACAGGGACAGACAGACAAGACAATCACGCTAAAATGTGCGCAGCTATTCTTGTTAGGACTTTGCATTGACTTCCATTCACTGTGGACAGCCTTATCCCTAACCTACACCCATTCATAACCATAACCTTCCCAGAATCCCCCCCAACCTTAGCCAGGACATCAGAAATTATGTTTTGCCTCATTCGAACTGGGCTTTTGTCCCCATAGCTGGGGTCGACAGGTCCTCAGAAGGTCTATGTTTATAGGAGGTAACGCACACACGCACACAGCTGTTCCACTGGATAAAGGTACAAAGTCTCGATGACAGATGTGAGCACCACAGCAAATGGTTGCTATGGAAAGCTCATTAACTTGTGTAGTGACGTCTCCTCAACAGCTGTTTGGCATAACATTGACGCCTAATTTAACTAATAACGTGTCTGTGATGGGCTACTGCTGCTGCTTCTTCTTCTGCTGCTGCTGCTGCTAACCGGTTGGTTTGACACAGTGACAACCGCTAACACAGCTGGAAATTCAGTATCAGCACACCACTAATTCAATGGCAAACGTTAGCTGGACTAGTTAACCGGCACCAGAGAGTGTAAATTAATCCCGCACCCTCACACACACGCTCTGTCTCGGCTTTGCTGAATGACTCTGAGCTGTCACCGCGGTTTCCCACAGATTAGCTAGTTAGCTAGCTCGGCTAAGGCGCGACAGTAAGTAAACCAGGGGGGAACGGCGTTTACTTACGGGCATGCTATCTGTTAATTCCCCGGTGCCGCTGTCCTCTATGGTTCCGACAAGAGGGGAGAACGGCTATCACTCCGCTACTCCATAAATCTTCTCAACAATACAACAACATCAGCTCCTTCCATCTTCTTCACTTTCTCCGCTCAGACTACCTTCGGCGAGGGGGAGGCGGGGTGTGCTCGGAGTGAAGGAACACTTCAGCCAATCGGGGAGCAGTTAACAATGTCGTTGCCGCGCCCTCCCGAGTGCAGGAACCAATCGTATCGTAGCATTCGCTGCATGTGAATAATTTCCACGATCACGGTAGGTTGTCGCTGTCAGTCGTTGCTCTTTGACAGCACAGCGAGCTGCTAAAATGCTTTTAATGAACCACATGAATAAGCCTTTTATTTATTTATAGTGGGAATATGATACTATTGTTTGAATATATCCCTCAGAATATGAATTCCACTTTATGATATCTACTCATTTGCCTTTGATTATATTGCAATATATTCACATTTTTATTATGTAATTTTTATTTCAGCTTCAATTCTCAATACATTAATATGAAACAAAATGTATTCTTCATTGGGATTAAAAAATAATGTATTTACCCACCACATCCCTTATACTTCACACGTCAAGGCAAAAGCAACCCTTAGATAAATAATGCATGATTACTTGACAATGACCTCCGGAACAATGCATTTTCCAAAATTAATTATCAAAAGGGCATGTGTGTTTGGCCCTGTGTGTGATTGCCTCCACAATAGCAGATGCCGGAAAGCTGCAGATTCCAATCAGTGGATAAATACAACGAGGCTTTTCGTGGATTATAGGCATCAAATCTGCTCTGTCTGAATGTTGCAATTGCAAAATGACACAGCAGCCATAGCAAACACCAGGCTGAGTTTCCCATTGCTGCATGTAGGAAACCCCAGTCTGACCTGTGTGCTCTTTTATGGCATTATAGATGATATGTACAGTTTTCAAAGTTTAAAAAGAGAAACAAAATTCTAACTAATTGTGATTCCTGATTCTGGGACTGTGGGATTTAGGTTTCCTTGATCCATTAAGTAAAAGATAAGCTCTACATCTAAGGAATAAGGAAGAATGGATGTTACAACAGTAAAGTAAGCATACATTGCCCCCTAATGTTAGCTTTTAAAATGACACCTTTTTAGGGAAATTCAATTCTTCACAAGGATAAATGAATAGTATTTTAATCTTGAGTGCCATATTAAATACAATTTCTGTATAGCATTTATGTCCTTGAAACAAGATGCTGCCAGGGCCTTCAAACCACAGTGTATAGTCGCTACCATTAAATACATGCTTGATGTTTTCTGTGTGTTTTCTTCATTATGTGTCTCATTTTTAAAATTCCTGATCAGGCACGTGCACAGACACTTTGTGGGGCAGGTGCTCAAACCAAAAAAAAGGGCACCCATCGCCAAAATTATTTATGAAATTAAAAATAATAATAAATAAATAAAAAACACAGTAGGATATTTTCAACTTATATATTTATTTTTGTTAACAAACTAACTCAAATTATGAATTTGAATAAATAAATGAATAACAGGCAAAAACAGACAAAACAAGGCCATATTGAATAACCAAATAATATGTTAGGGTTAGGGTTAGGTTTAGTGATGTGATGGGCTCCTCTGGACCAGGTGGGTTACTGATTCTCCCTCATTTGTTTTACTAGTTGATTGCCTGATCCAAGATAAAAGAGAGCTGCTACCCTGAGCTGCTTGCTGCAGTTCCCCCTCCTTCTGCTTTTGGAATCTCTCTTTTCTTGGCATTATGCTGCAAATTTTATAAATGAGATAAATCAATGAGGTGCATTATTATCAAGAGTGACTTACATAATCACTATAAAGCTGACAACAGAGTACACACACATTTTGTTTTACTGTTTTCTGACAGAGTTGAAGCATAAGCAGCATTACACTATTAATATACCACAATATACCTCACCAGACTGTCGTGTAGCTCAACTTACATTCTACCTTTCATTTCAATAATTACGATTTTAAATGAAACAAAACTAGTGAACTTGTCTAATTTGTAGAACAGTAAACTGACTTTAAATTATCTGTCTGTCTGTCTGTCTGTATCTCTCTCCCTCTCTCTCTCTTATGACAAACATGACAAACGTCAGTAAACAGCTGGACAAGGCTTTGAAATCACGGAGTTTTTAGTTTGTTTATTTTGTAGGAAACGTCAGACCAGTTGCGACGTAATTTTTTCAGCGGCGCTAATATTGTGGTTAATTTATCACCAAACAACGTCGGGGGATTGCACAAACACCGTCATTACCTGTTTGTCTGATGCTGCGGGCAGTGTTATGCAAGTTCACACCTCTCATGAACTAGTTCAAAGTTCAGTTCATACAAGTAAACATGAATAGTTAACGTTCATAGTTCACCATTTAAATTCTGAACTAGTTCATAGTTCATCCATCACTACCCCTTGCCTTTACTGTCGGAATCTTTATCAGACAGTGTGTAAAAATCCCTCAGATAATAATAAGGTGCATCGGATCTCGGATGTAGTTGCTGAGTCTGCGTCTCTGCTTTCTCTTGCCATCTGTATATGAGACCGAGAGTTGTTGTGTTGCAGGTATGGCCTGCCCCTTTAAGGAAAGTTTGTAGTGTGTGACGTAGTGCACCTGGGTGTTATGGGAAAAGACGCTAAAAGTGTGTGTATAACGAGAAGTGACGGACCACATAGAGGCGATGCGAGTGTTGCTCCTGCTGTATAACCGAGAAATAAAGTGGCCGCATTCCAAGTAAAGAAACATCTCCTCCTCCTTCTTCACGGAGCGGTCCGGACGGCTGGTTACCGGCCAGACAGCGAGCCAAGATAACCAGTGACAGGGGCGGCTCCTGGTACAGGAGACATAGGAGACTGATTTATCATGACGTGACACGTGCAATGTAAAACAATACATTAACGTCACACCATCATCCTCTAACCCCGGCACGCACGGGAGGTAGAAGCGCTGCGAAAAGCGGTCCGCCTCCTTTCCTCGCCCATACTTGGGCTGTTCGCATTGGCAGCGTAGTGCCGGGAAGCGCCGCAGCCACACACACACAGAAGCACATAATCTCCTGTGGCGGCTACAGGCTTGCATAGGTCAGTCACCTGTGAAGACCAGCATAATTTACCCCTGAACCAGCGCGGAGAAATGATGATGATGATCCAAAATTAAATATAAAAAAATGTTATATAAATTGAATATAACAAAAATTTAATTAAATTAAATTAAATATAAAAAAAATTAAATTAAATTAAATGTAAAAAAAAAACAAAACTGCGCGCTCACATCCTGCTCACAAGCCTACTGCGCACATTTTGCGCAGAAGCCCATTGCGCACATTCCTGCGCAGAAGCCCATTGCGCAGAGTTGAACCTATCCGGCTCTGTTGAGCTATACTGAGTGCCAGTCTACTGAATGAATCTGGAATCTTCTCTCAAAAAACATTCCCCCCCCCCCCTCCCATAGGGTTTGTTGTGTGAAGCTAATTAGGTGTTTTATAAAGATGATAACGTCAGACCAAGTGAATCCACTTTATTTCAGCATGAACAGAAAAAAAAGAAGGGAGTTTCATTTCACTTCACAACAGTTCCTCATAGAAGCATGATGCACACAAAGAGAGGTATGAAAACCTACTCATTTTGGCAGCATAGTAGGGACATTTGGTGAGAATTTGCGCTTCTGTCTCAGGTGTGTCCCTGATGTACACGCTGCGGTGATAGACTGCAGTTAGAGTCAAAGATGAATAAAAAAAAGATTAAATTATCTGGTGCACAATTCAGAAAGCATCGCAAAGTAGAGGAGAAGAAAGAACAATATATAGGTAAGAATCACCCCGATTGTGGACATCATTAATGTTTATTTGTGATGACATGATATGCTATCAGTACAGGACTCTTTTGATATTTTGTATTATATATTTTTATTGTTTTTTATAGCTTACAAATTTATCTGCCTGTGTGTGCATCTGTTTACAGTCCAAAAGTTATTGGGGATGCATGACAGTTTGCGTGTGTATGTTGGGGGGCGCCAATTTGAAATCTCGCCTAGGTGGCCAACATTGCCAGGGCGGCCCTGACCAGTGAGCTGAGCTCCCAACTACGGTTCGGAGCTGAGACACTGGCCAGAGAAGAAAACACTTGGAATACGTTGCTTGTTTGGTCTGCATATGTGTGCCATGAGTGATGGGTAACGTAGTGCGAAGTCGAGTTAGTTGGTTTCGGTTAGGCTACATCGCGGACATTTTACGGGCACTGAGCAACGACATGGTAAAAGCATTCGATTTAGACAGCGTCTCTCCTGAGGAGAAAGTATTGAAATGTCCTGAGGGTCGGTGAACAGGTAGAGGGGTGGGGCACGTGACAGTTCTAGGCCAATGGCTGTAGGGTTTTGTGGGATGGCAGGCTCTCATTGGCTGATGAGTTGGCGTATCAGGGGTGAATGAGGAAAGGGAGTGAAGAATACAGTGGTGGATGAGAGGAGTGTCAGATAAATAAATGCCCTGTCAGATATCTAAACACATTTGGGGGGGAAATTATGACAGAGAGAGTAATTTTTATTCTTAAATATTGATGAATGAAGAAAAAATTCGGCTCCAGCAGAAGGGCACTTTTCTCATCCAGGGCAAAAGGGCCAGTGCTTGAGCACCACTAGGGGTCTATCTGTGCACCTGCCTGTTCCTGATGTTGCTGCAGTTGTCAGGGTAGAAATACTGATTACTGATATTTGAAAACCTTGTGCAATTTAAATATTCTCAGACTGTTCCTGTGATTGCGATTGAATAAGTTTGGTTTAATCTGAGCTATAGCAGTAACCTTTCTACTACTCTAAATTGTATACCCATGAGTGTTACAGCGTGTGTATAATCTTTGTAAAGGTATCAAATACATAAAATATAATAAGTGGATTCAATGAAATCATTTAAAATCTGCATCAACTACAAATTAGCCCCTGCAATCTGTGCAGCCTCGGTGAGGACTTCTCCGGCTCGTTGTCTGTATCCCACCGACAACTCCTTCGCCCTCCTCACTTCCCTCATGTTCTCCTCCAGGTTCTCACTCAGTCTCCCTTGCTCCTGGTAAGATGGTGCGGCCCCCTTCACTTGCTCTGCCATTTGATCCCTGCTGCGGAGAAGCCAGGCGAACAACTCTTGTAGTGTGGTGCCCCTTGAGATGGTGGCTCTGGCGCTCTCAGAGGTGCCCCTCAGCTCATCCTGAGCTAACTTCAGACGTGGAGGCAGTGGCTCCTCTTCGCGATTGCTGTCGGGGACCACACTGAGGGAGAAGTCATAGCCGTTCATCTTAAGGGAGACTTTGTATGTGGCGTCTGGGGAAAGAGAGAGATACATAAAAGAAGCAGAAACAGATAATTAAGCCATGATAACCTGCCATCACATTGTCTGTACATGTGTGTCACTCACGGTGCTGCTCTCTGATCTTCCCCACACATTCAGCAATAGCCAGGGTGTCACTGTGGCCACAGTCACAGTTCTGTCGCAGGCTGCTGATGTGTCGGACCATGGCCTCATAATTCTGCTGCTGTTCGTTAAAGGTCTCGGCCACGTCGGAAAACCTCTGGTCCAACTCTGGCACGCCCACTCGCCTCATCACCATACTGGCAATCCGCCTGATGGTCTGAGCTTCAGGGCAGAAAGAACATCACAAACTTCATCACCAACCCTTATCATACTCTGTCAGAGCCTCAGCAACCCCTTTCTTTACAGACATCTTTACATGTCTTTATCAACTGCAGGGGTTTGAGAAACTGATGATGTACCACTGCTTGCTGGTGGGATCTGTCTGGCTGATCCTGCTTCATTCAGATCAGATGCCCTGGGCTGCAGGAGAGGCTGCCTCTGAAACAGCAGAATAGATGTCTTTATATATACACCTCCACCAAGGAGTTGATCAATGTTTTACTTCTCCACTTGTTAGCAGGATAACTCAAAAAACTTTGAAGCGGATTGCCATGAAACTTGGTGGAGGGATGCAGTTTGAGTGAGGACAGAACAGAACCCATTCAAATTCTGTGCTGATAAATCCAGGGGCGTTTTTTTTTTAACATTGCAAGATATGGGGTTTGTTAACATTTTGTCGATTTCTGGTTGTTGAAAATAATTTATGGATCTTGATAAAAAAAAAAAAAACTGACATGTTAATGAGGCAGATCTGTAAATATTGGACATTTGGGGAATAATAATCAGTGCCATTCTAGTTTACTTACTTATTTTTACTGGCATTTATAAAACACAGACATAAAACACTACAACACTAGTGATCGCCTGAAATCATGAAATGACTCGGTGCACTGCCATTGGTGAGCAGGTTTATTCAAGTGATTTATATTATAATCAGTGTTTTTAGTGGTTGTGACCAGACGCGAATAACTTAATAAGGACTTTCTATGACATATGTACAGCATATGTATGTTTATTCCCTGCAATTGTTACATTAAAGGAGGCTATAGCAGTAATTGGTTAATCCTATAATTTCCCCGAGGGTCATATGTGATCAGGTTTCACGTCCGATCTCGTTGGAAGCCCCTTTATGATCGGATCCATATTTACACAGAGCTCAGCACAGTGAAATCCCAGCCTACCTCGTCGTCCCCGGAGTTTTGCCTGGGGACGCAGCAGCAGCAGCAGAGAAGACGAGGCATGCTCCCGCGGCTCTGTCAATTTGTTTTCGGGTCAGTTATTTCGGACAATTATGCATTTGTGGTCCGCATTCCGCGTGACGTCAGCGTCATGTGATTTAGGAAAAACTTCCTGGTAAAGTTGCAGACACGGACGTCAGGTGTGAAGGACGTGCCCAGACACCTGTCGCAGCGAGGGAAACACTGCGCTGCTGTTGTCTCTAGATCAATATCTTAATTGACCCTAAATAAAATAAAAACTGCAACCTACTCATAAATACAATTACGTGTTTCTGTGCGGTTCTGAGTTGTTGAGGAATCTGCTCCGCAATCCTGCAAGTTAACGTGATACGTGTCTGTCGCTAGAGGGCGACCGCGAGTCCGTCCTGCCACAATAGAACCGTAGAAGAAAAAACTAGGGACCCCCATAACCCATGGAGTTTAAGTCTTAGCTTTGGAGAAATACGCGACACCAACCGGTTTTTATTTGTATTTTAACACATGACAGCAAGTTGATCTTTTATGAATCTCTCCACTGCCTGTCAAGGTGAGGCTGTGGTCAAACCCTTTTTTAAATTCTTAAATAAAGCCCACCAGGAGCGGTTCGTGGCTAGCGGGCAAAGTGTAAACAAAGAGACCGCCGCTGCACATCGCTCCCACAGTGTCCTAGTTTGATTTGAACTGAGGATACGCCACTAACCGGGCTGACATGACGGGGACAGCCCCACCGGAGAAGGCGTCCGGCTCCAAGAAGAAGTGCGAGAGGAAGTGGGCCAGCAAAGATGAGTACAGGCAGCTGTCCAGCATCATGGCAGTCATGAACAACCTGAGGAAGCAGGTGTGTGCACAGAGACGAGTCAGACCGTGTGTGTGCAGACAGCTTTGGAGAAGAATGTCCTAAAGTCAAAAACTACATCAAGATATGAATGATATCAAACAATATCGATCATGATCACAATAAATGTCACATCATTGGAGCAGTTTCAAGACTGACTTAGCTCCTGGGTGAAGTTTGTGTTTTTAAACTCTTCTTCATTTGCAGAGAATGACAAACTCTTGATAAACAGCTAAATATTTCGAATTAAGATAAGATTAAACTGAATTGATCCCCACAGAGGGGAAACTAAAATGCTGCAGCATCAGGCAGGTAAACAAGAGAGTAAAAATTATAAAACAAAGGCAATAGAATAAAAATAAATAAATATAAATAGCTGAGTATGTACATTATATACACCTTTCACTGTAGAGGATGATTGAATGACAACAACAAAAACTATGTTTGTGCATAAACATAAGGACATGTTGTGATGTGCAGATGACATGAATGTGCAACAAGTTATTTGCTGTTTGAAATAGTGCAAATAGTATAAGTAGAGTGACGTGGAAAAAATACAAATCTGAGTTAGATCAATATAGGTAGTCTCTAGGTAGATCAATTATGTTATTCCTCCTTACTGTGTTTGCACAATTCATATATGGATACAAATTGAACGTTTGTTACATTGCTACTGATGAAAATTGAATTTCCTGGATTTTGTTTACATTGTTCAATCTGCCAGCCTGAATGTTTCGCCCTTTCTTGACATGCGAAAAATGTGTTTGTGTGTGTCTGCTGCAGGGCACCCTCTGTGATGTGACCCTGGTGGTTCAGGGGAAACAATTCCCTGCCCACAGAGTGGTACTGGCTGCTGCAAGCCAGTTCTTCAGCCTCATGTTCACTAGTAAGTGTGCACACACACAGACATGTAATCACAGACAGCCCCACTTTGAAAGGGACTCTGTTTAGTTTGGAATCAAATCATATTCTGACGTTGAACCTTTCGCTCTTTTTTCTCACCTGCAGCCAAAATGATGGAGTCAATGTCCCATGAAGTGGAGCTCAGGAGTGCTGAGCCTGAGATCATTGAGCTGTTGATTGAGTTTATCTATACAGCTCGGTAAGACTTTGATTTAAACTTGAGCATAAGAAATGATTATCAATATAATAATAACAAATTAACAAAGACAAAGCCGTTTTTTATATTGAGAGACACATCACTTCTTCTTTCAGTGTTGATGTTCTTCCTGTATCAAATGTGTGTGTGTTTGTGTGTGTGTGTGTACCAGGATCTCGGTGAATAGCACTAATGTCCAGTCGTTGCTGGATGCAGCCAACCAGTACCATATTGAGCCTGTGAAGAAGATGTGTGTGGAGTTCCTCAAAGGACAGATTGATGCAACAAACTGCCTGGGTAAGAGCAGAAATACAAGTACTATTCAGCCAGGTTAAAAGGTAGGTGACAAGAATATTCTATTTGCTGAGCCCTCTCGTCATTCAAGTATTTGGTCACCAATATCAAAATACACCTTCTGGTGTAACGTCTGCCTGTCATGCAACTCATTTGAGTGGAACACTGATCCTTGTTTTGTCCTCTGCAGGTATTTCATCCCTTGCAGACTGTATGGACTGTCCTGAGCTGAAAGCAGCGGCCGAGGACTTCACCCAGATCCACTTCACCGAAGTCTACAAACTCGATGAGTTCCTGCAACTGGACGTGGCACAACTCACACATCTACTGCACCAGGACAAACTCACTGTCCGTGCTGAGGCCCAGGTACAGATATTCTCTAGGCTTCATTTCTTTGGTAATATTAAGTTGTACAAATGTACTTGAACCTACTGTGCAATTATACTATAATACTTGCATATAAGTATCTAAATATAATAATAAACTTTAATGGCCTTGGATTGCAAAATTGATGTGGTTTATTACATCTGGCCAAAATTGAGCTAAGCTTTGACTAATATTAAATGTTATCGGGGCGGTGTGGCCTAGGGGGTAAAGTGGCCTTTCTCCAACAAGAAGGTTGCTGGGTCAAACCCCACTCTTCCCCATCTGCATGCCGAAGTGTCCTTGGTAAGATACTGAGACCCTAAAAAATGGCCCCTCATAAATGTTGAGTGTACTGATGTAAGTCGCTTTGGACAAAAGCGTCAGCCAAATGACATGTAATGTAAAAATGAAATATCCACAGCATGTTTTGACACGTTCTGTTGTTGTATTTGACCTCAAAGATCTATGACGCAGCAGTGCGCTGGCTGAAGTACGACGTGTGTAACCGACAGCAGTATATGGTGGAGGTGCTGGGGTGTGTTCGCTTCCCCTTGGTCTCCAAAACCTTCCTATCTAAGACGGTGCAGGCTGAGCCCCTCATCCAGGACAACCCCCAGTGCCTCAAGATGGTCATCAGTGAGTGTTATAAAACAACACTCTTTTATAACAAACAGTACGAGCCACCATTGCATTATTTTAACTATATTATCTCTGTGTGTTGATGGTTCTCATGAGAGCAAATTGATGCGCCAAGGACTGTTTGGTTGACACACACAGCCTGTGCCTTTTTGTCCAAGGTGGAATGCGCTACCACCTGCTGTCCCTGGAGGATCGGGAGGACTTGGGAGAGAGCAGCCGACTGAGACGGAAGAAGCACGACTACCGCATCGCCCTGTTTGGAGGCTCCCAGCCACAGTCCTGCCGCTACTTCAACCCCAAGGTACCAGACTGCACATGCCAACAGTTATCACCCAAAAATATTGAATGGATATGTATTCATACGTGTGAACGCTAAAGACCAGATTCAGTTTCAAGAATTAAGAGGTTAGTCAAGTGTCAGTGTGTCTCTGCATACAGGACTCCGGCTGGACAGACATCCGATGCCCCTTTGAGAAGCGCAGGGATGCCACAGCTATATTCTGGGACAACGTGGTCTACATCCTGGGTGGCTCACAGCTCTTCCCCATCAAGCGCATGGACTGCTACAACGTACTGAAGGACAGCTGGTACTCCAAACTGGGTCCACCCACACCACGCGACAGTCTGGCTGCCTGCGCTTCCCAGGGCAAGATCTACACGTCAGGAGGGTCAGAAGTTGGTGAGCGCAGGGAGGTGGGAAAGAGGGACCTGGGACTTGGCAATTTTGGGGTTTGATGCTGTGGTTTGTTTTATCAGTATGATTTACGCCTATGTACTGTACGTGTGTGTCGACAGGTAGTTCAGCTTTGAACCTTTTCGAATGTTACGACACAAGGACGGAGTCGTGGAAGGTGAAAACCAGCATGCTCATGGCCCGCTGCAGCCACGGCTCAGTGGAGGCTTACGGGCTCATCTACGTCTGTGGAGGAACAGTGGGGAACAACGTGTCTGGCAGGATCCTCAGCAACTGTGAGGTTTTTGACCCCAACACACAACAGTGAGTCTCAGTCACACAGCTCTTTATAACCTAAGGACTGATGCACAGTCTGCGTTTGCTCACACAGATTTTGCCCATTGGCTCATATGGCGTGTGTATTTATATAATAATGAAAAAGGAACATGAGGGAAAACACTGTTGCACTATGGATCTACAACAGACGTATTGTGTGTAACTGTAGTTAAATCTGTATTTCTGTGTGGCTTTTCTTTTCTTATCTACAATCCACATTCCCCTGGTTTAGCTGTCAGTGCAATTTGGGGATCAGAATCTTGACCAGTAACAGTTTGAAGGTGCCAGTGATCAAACCACTAACCTTTTGGTTGGTGGATATCTCACCCTACTTCCTGAGCCACAGCTGCCCAAATCATTAATTAGTGTATATACCTATTATTAAGTGTGTATATACAGATTGCTCTTTTTTAACCTCATTGTTCTTTGGTTACACTCTAATTGTACTAATGAATGACACCCTTCCTTGCCCTGTCTCTGTCTCCCTCTCTTCCTGTCCTCAGATGGAGGGAGCTGTGTGGGATGAGAGAGGCCAGGAAGAACCATGGCCTGGTGGTGGTCAACAACAGGATCTATGCTGTTGGAGGGCAGGGGCCACTTGGTAACACAGCTGATAATCAACACTATAGTTGTGACGATTGACCCCAAAAGCTGTAGCAGGTTGGACTACCAAAGTAATGGGGCTTTTTTAAATGTTTTCTGTAGGTGGACTTGACTCATTGGAGTACTACGACATTTCCAGCAATGAGTGGTGTGTTGCCTCGCCGATGCCGTGGCGAGGTGTGACGGTGAAGTGTGCGGCAGTCGGCGATGTCATCTATGTGCTGGCAGGGTTTCAAGGTGTGGGGCGGCTTGGACATGTCCTGGAGTACCACACCGAAACTGACAGGCGAGTTAATCTATGAATATACATAATAGCTTGTTTCACACTAATGACTCCACCATTGCTGACAGTTTGGATCTGCCTTCCTGTTTCATGCCATCTCTGAATGGGTTTTCTTGCGTGTTCAGGTGGGTGACTTGCAGCAAGGTGCGAGCGTTTCCCGTCACCAGCTGCCTAATCTGCGTGGTCGACACGTGTGGCGTAAACGAAGATGAAGACATGGACTTAATAGACTCTCAGTCACACCCTGCAACCACAGCCCCTCCGGCGGCCTCCACCTCATCATCCTCATAGAAACTGAGAGGAAGTTGTGACGTACAATCAGTTGAGGCAGTCGCAGCAGCCACAGCATTAGGCCTCAAAAATAATTCTGGAACTGATTTACACGAGGCAAGACCTGTTTTTTGTGAATGTGAATATTCACGTGTGTATAGTAGGTTATGAAGTTCTTTAACTATGTCCAGTGGCCAAATCTTTTCTTTAACCTTTTATCTGTACCTGAATCTCAGGGGCTAAGTAAAAGTTCCAGTGGGACATTATCTACAAATATATATTTTAGGTTACAATGAAACTTTTACTAAGTTAGATTTGTCAGTTGGTATTTGTAGACTTTTAGTTATTTAGAAAAAATCCCAAACCAAAAAGAAAGTCTGAGGAATCCTGTCAGAGAATTGACAATTTGAGGGTTTCTTCTTATTTTTTTAGCTGTGAGGTTGTACCGCATTTATAAATAGTTGAATCTCGTTTGTGTTGTGTAAATATATGTACTTAATAATATTGCCTATGTATTTCACTGTAACTTAAAACTGAATGTACAGAGAAATTAATAAATATTGTATTCCTAGCTGTATGTAGTTACAAGTACAAATTGTGGTCGTTTTAAAAACATGGGTCTGAGTTTGGTTTTATATACATCATATATATTTTTTTATATAGAAAGGTGGGTAAACAACTCAAAGGTCCCAAATTCATTCATTCATTCACGTATCAAGACATCAGTGATAAAATGGCATACAATTTCATGTGATGCTCATAAACATGACATTAGCTGCCATACACCAATAATGGATTAAGATATCTCAACATGAATTAGTGTTGACATAGGTTGATAAAACTGTCAGGTTGAAAACAGATGGATTCATGATAAAAAAGCATTTGCTAAAATATGTCTGTGCTTTGGAAAAACAAAGACATTCTGATACGTATGTCTTGGCATCACATGATTTGAGATTGCAACAGAAAGTGGAATATTAAAAGCAAGTAGAGGCTAAAATAGTGCAACATGGTTAAGGAGGTTGAAGCGCAGTGATAAACAGGAAGAGGTGTTGACCTTCAGTGGAAAATGACCACTCCAAGCACTCCCTGAGCATATATATATTTTTTATAAACCACTGGAATGTCCTGCCTTGTTTGACCCCTCGCAATCTGCCGCCTCATCCATCATAATCAGAGTCGTCGTCTTCCATCAGAAGAGCGAACCTGTTGATCATCTCCTCTGTCCCTTGCCCGCCTCCCCGCCCTCCTCTCCCGCCTCCCCGTTTTCCTCTCCTCCCTCGGCCTCCGCCTCTCTTCCCCCTCCCTGCTTCGGAAGAGGAGGGATGGGCTTTGGAGCTGCATTTCCTCACAGCATCTAGGAGGGAGAAGTAAAGTTGTCCAGAAAAGGTTCCCCCAGCGAGTAGAGACTCAGCTGCTCTTCCCCCTTTTATATACCCGAGGAGGCCGTGCAGCAAGGTACCGCTGAACAACCTGAGACACACAGTAAGGGGAAGGGGGGGCACCGAGATGAAACAAGACAGACAAAATTGTAAGGATAAACTTATCAAAGGTGGAAAAACAATGTCTGTCTTTCGTGTCTCTGTGTCTTACCATGACAGGAAGGGTTCAGGCAGGGGCAGCAGCAGAAGCTGGTTGAGACACATGGCACTCCAGAGGCAGGCCTGCCACTGGCTGAAAATGTGAGTCGCTCCAATGTCCAAGCCCCGTCTCTCCCCTGTTCTTACACGTTGTCGGTCCAGCCCTGCGCACACATCGCGCTCTGCAGCCCAGTTTTGCTGTTGAACTAGGAGGATAAACGGAATCAACAGATCGTTAGAGAAGGATCACTGTTCGCACGTTTCTGTTAACCTGGCAGGATGAAATGAAAAATGTAACACAACTAACCAGCATTTAGGTGACGGGCAGCACTAGGCTGGTTGTTGCGGGACACTTCTCCGTGAACCATGCACAGCATCAAAGCCTGAAGCACAGGCAGTGGGGGCTTGGGTGTGGCCTCTTGCAGCCAGAAGCCTGTCACTGCTACAGCGAGCCTCAGGTGGAGGGGAACAGCAGCCAGCGCAGACTCTTTCACCCCTAAGACTTCCAGCAGGACACAAAGACGAAGCCCGACAGGAGCCTGTGTAAAACCAATGGACGACACTGTGAAAATCTGTATAAAACTGTATACACTCAAACATATAAAACATATGGGGTTAATAAGAGAGAAGGTTGTGTTCTAGGTGTACCTGGTCAAGTGTATCCAGACATATTGGAGTTCCGGGTGGATTGGCCTCCACTGTGTTTTTCTTCAAGTTCAGATCCGTACGGTCATACTCATCCACACGAATTGGGGCGGTGGAGCCCTGAGCATGCATTGCAGCCACACCAGCTGCTTGTTCAATGTTAATTCCCACATTTACACCCTGAGCCATATCTCTACTTCCATTACCACCTCCTCTTCCTCTTCCCCTTCGGCCACCTCTCATACCCTGGCTAGCGTTTTCTTGTACCCTCTTATCCTGTGCTTTAACAGCACCTCCTTGTCCCTTTGATTGCTGCATGCTGCCGCCTTTACCCTGAGACACGTTAACCGGGCCTCTTTGCTGTAGAATGCCATATATACCCTGACGTATAGCTACGGCACTACAGTGGCTGCTGGACAGTTTGCTGTTCTCAACCTGGGGGATCAGCAGAACCCTGTTCATCACCAGGGCATCCACCGCCATGGCAGTCAACTGCCCCTTCAGTGCAGCATGGGTAAGCCATTCTGGCAGCTTTGCGAGCTGAGAGATATGCCCTCCTAGAGGTACCTTTTCTCCAGAAAACCAGTGAGCTAAAGAGCTTTGAGGGGTGATGTGGTACTCCTGCATACCAGCCCGCAGCTTTGAACTCAACCCACCCCCCTGTCCTCTGTTGCCCCTACCGCTTCCTTCACCCATTAACCCGCTCACCTCCACCAGGGCCGCCGCCGGGGTTGAAAAAGAAGACAGCCAGAGGAGGAGGCCCCCAATGCGGGATTGTGTTGCGCTACCTTTACCCTTGCCACCACCCCTCACCAATGCATTCACATTTAACACAGCAAGGAGTGTTTCAACCTCTTTTGGAGTGCCATAGTCATTTCCATTCAAGACGGCACACAAGGGTAGCAACTCCCGGTTCATGCTTCCAAACAATTGACAAAGGCCGTTAGTGGTATAGCACCGAGCTGAGATGTAGCGGTCAGGGGCTTTACCGTTAGGGTTGGTCCATTGGAAAGAACTCAGCGGTAGGTAACCACCTAAGATGACACAGAGAAGACAAAAACAACTTATCACAAATGAAAAAAAGTCAGAATAAAGCCCAATGGGCAATATGGATATAGTTATTAAAATCCCAATAGGACCCATACCTGGCAGGTCAAAGATGTAAAAGTCACTGTCGTTGGCCAGAACTGGACATTTCCAGTGATGAGCCAAACATGCAATCTCCCTGTCAGCCTCAGCTGGACACTGGACTAGTGGGATTCTTCTCTGGAGGAGGACCTGTATGAAGACGTTTTTTGTGAGGATCGGGAGAATGGAGCCATTGCGGCCATGAGAGAGATTATCTGCCTCCTTTATCTTGGACTGTAGGCGTTGTCTTAGAGTGGAAAACTTCTTGTCACTGGGATCCATACCTTAAAATCGTAAAAAAGACAGACATTACGGATTTTAAGAATGCAAATTAAATCAAATCACATTTTGCCTCATAGGGCCCAGAAATATGTACAAGGTGCAACATCCTTTCTCCTTAACCCTTGAAAAGGATGAGGAAAAACTACCAAAAAAAAAGAAAATTGTCCCGTGTGAAAGTCACAAGTGAGGGATCCCTCTGCCAGGATGGAAAGAAAAGCAATAGATGTTGAAATTGAAGGAATACGGTTTTCATTGTGCAGCATTCTCACCTCCATCAAGTACCACATAGGGCCGGATGTTGCAGGCTGCCAACGTCGAGAGAAGGTTGATAACTCGGCGAGCAAAGCCATCATAGTCTCCACCGTGCTGCTGGTCCAAGGAGGAGTTGAAGTAGAGGTGGTAGTACAGACTGGAGCCATCAATAACCAGGTTGCTGTCCTTAAACTTCACGTCTTTGAGGAGGTGAGTGTTCCCCTCCACAAAGGTGGTCAGACCCTGGACTCCCATTGGATCCTCAGGGCCTGGGGGAGACATGTGATGGTGAGATGTTAATATTCCACACAGGGCTGCTGGGGACCCTGGTGCCTGGTTAGTCTGAAGGTGTGCGGGTCCGTGGGTGTTTGCAGATACTAATTATAACAAACTCAATGCCTCAGCTGAAAATGCTTCAAGAATAATCATATGCACAGAGAAACGGACAGTAAGATTATAAATAACACATTTATGAACGATCACAACATCCCACTTTGTCGCTTGTTTACAGGTCCAGCGCAGTTACTTCCTTGTAACGGTATAAGGACGTAAAAAGTCCTCGCTTGCGACTAATTAAATCTATTCTGTTGTACACAAACACAACATTATTGCACATTACATACATGTTTAACTCATATGGTACCAAAATTCCAAAGCACACAATCAAATTCAAACAACACCTTAAAACGAGGAGAGAGGGAAGAGGGAAGTAAACAGCAGAACTGCGACAACTGCGCTGAGTCTCGCGAGAGAACGCGAGAGCGCAGATAAGCTAGCGAGCGCGCTAGCCTGTGTTGTTCTCCCGTTTGAAATTAATCTCGGTTTATTATGGCCACAATGTCCGGAGGAACAAACCTCGTTGCTCCGGGGACAAGCCAGCCCAGCTCCGGTGCCACCGCGCATCGGAAGAAAGACAGCAGCCCGTCCGCCCGGTTCTGGGAGAGCCCGGACACTTTAGCCCAGCTGGAGGTGGTGCGGCTGTGGGTCGGGAAGCACTACAAAAAGGTAGCTAGCTAGCTAGCTGGGGAGGAGGCGAGCTAATAAGCTAGCCGCCCCCTGCTAGCAAGCCCAGTGGCTCACATTGTAAACAGACAGCCTCACGCTGGATAACGTTACATCTACACTGGCTAGCGAAGATTTGTTTCTAATAATAATAATGCAAAAGATGAGGTGTAAATTCTGCCAAATCCTGGAGGTTAATTAGCCCAAACCCAACTGCCCAGTTGGGGAGACTTTCGTTAAACGCAGGAAGGCAACGTTCACGTTACATCGATTGTATTTATTGTAATTTGTGCATGATGATGAGAACTCTCATTTAAAACTCTTATTCTGTGTGTGTGTGTCAGTATGTGTTGGTGGATGCTCCATCATGCCAGGCCCTGGCCGCAGTTACTTTACAGCTGCTCCAGTTCCAGGAGGATGCCTTTGGCCGACAAGCTACCAATCCTGCTCTCACCAAGCTGCATGTGAGTCTGCCTCTCATTTTCACTGGAGTCACACACTTTACTCAAATGTCAGAAATCAGGCAATCTGTTTTTTTGCAGACTCCATAGTGTCATGATGTATGTCGCTCCAGTGTTCTTCACCACTTTAATGTTGTATGACCAAAATACAGATAGATTTATCCGACAGCAGCAGGGTGTAATACTTATATTTGTTATACTACGATATCAAACCTGCAGAGGGTGAAAACGCAACAGATCTGAAAAGTAATTACCATGGTAGTCTTTGCTACGAAGGGGAAAAGATGCAATGACCCCGCTCAGACCTGGTTTTAACATTGGTCACTGGCCACTCACAAGTGGTCAGTGTGCGAACGCATCCAATTGGTCCTGAGATATGATCACTCGCACCGTATTCGTTGGTGAGCTGGGTCAAATGTGAACACATTAACTTTGTGAGTGCAAAAGTGTCTTGGGCCATATTTGAAAGACAACCTACTCAAAGCGGTCATTTCTTCATAGCAGATCTGCATGCTCTCGCTTTCTTCTACACTCTCTTGCCTGCTCATGCCAGCACAGAAGTACACAAACTCATCTGACAGGATGGATGTGAATACCACGTCTGAACTTGGTCAATAAATAACCGTAAAAATCTGGCACATCAGGGTTAAAAACATACAAATCCAAAATAAACGGCAATCGTTCTCTACAGGCACATTGCTTCCTGGACTTGCGACCGGGGGGAGGACTCTGCCACATCCTGGGAACTGCCTACAAATTCAAGGCAGAGCAAGGCTGGTGAGTATCAAGCCTCCTGTCCTGTAACCATTTCACAGTGGTATTTTTTGCTTATTATAGCCTTAATATCTCATTTGTCTCACTACTCCCACAGGCGAAGGTTTGATTTACAGAATCCGTCAAGAACAGAGAGGAATGTGGAGATGTTTAGTTCAATTAAAGGGGCGCTCATCCAGGTGAATGGAGAAGACACACACGCATACCCACTTTAACACCACCCCACCAGATACCCACTGCTGAACTCGCACATCTGCTTTTTGTGTCTACAGCACAACTGTATGTCAATGCCTGTGGTATATCTGGACCCCACAGTTGATCAGGAGTTGGCAAGCAGACTGACCAATATCATCACAAAGCGCCAGGTAAAGTGCTGCAGACGGATTAGTTGACAGACATAAAGGAGGTACAGTTCTGCTATAGTTACTGTAATCTATGGCTCATGTGGCTCTGGTAATGTAATTTCTTCTCAGTGCTACTGGCTCACATTTTGTCCTTGTGCAGGGTACTCTCACTGAGGACCGAACGCTCGCCAGTCACAACATCTACCCCTTACCTGCCTCCACAGAGGAAGGTCAGTTAAAGTTTGTGTTTGTGTTTTTCATTCTGTAAATACCTCGTACTGATTTAACTTTTTCATTGTGTATGTTGTCAGATGAATGGATGCGTCCTGTCATGCAGAAAGGCAAGCATATCTTGGTACATTGGGGCATGCACCCTGACAGGTAATAAACAAGCACATTGCATTTTGAAGGTGCTTGCACTCAATCAGAACAGCTACCCATTATGTCACTTGTCTCTTTACTTGAAGTTATGACAGCTGGCTGTCCACAAGTGATGTTCAGGGAGCGGTTGAAGATGCACCACATCCAGAAAGACCATGGAGGGTGAGCATAAATATGCTTAAAACTCCCACGACTACACCACACTAACAACAATTTTCTAATTGAATGTGTTGGCACAGCTGCTGAGGTAGCCTGTTTGGAGTCTGTTTGCTCCTGAGCAGTTTGTTTTACCTACACTTAGAGGCTGATGGAATCTATTGTGTGTTCATGTTGGACACTCATGAGATACACCAGTACACACTACTCGCTACATCTGAATTCTTTATTAAATATTTGTTTTGGTGGGATTTGTGTTCAAGGTTCATGCTGGTTGGGTTGTGGACACAGATGTTTTCAACGAGTGGATGAATGAAGAAGACTATTGTGTGGATGAAAGGAATGTACCAATAATCCATCGCCGGCGTATTCACCTCCATGATGAGCAGGTTTGTCTATTGAGAGGTCTTGTGAGCTTGTGGATGGACACTATTCTGTAATATGATTTACGAAGTTAAATATTTGACAGTGAATTTAACAACAGAAAGCAAGTGGGATTCTTGAGACAATTCTCTTTCTGAATGTGAAGGTTTTTGATCTTTGATGTTCCTGACACTTTTGTTTTGCTTTCAGGAATCAAAGTCCACCCCATCCAAAAAGAGAAGGCGATCCACCTCCCCTCCCTCCTCTGAAGGCAGGAAGAAAGGAAAGAAGGGGTAAGAATCAACTGAAACAGGAGTGTGTACTTTTGGCTTTGCATATCATTGCTCGGTTTTAGAACAGATTGTGTTGCTCGTACAGGAGGAGGCGTGGACCACAGGAGATAGAGCCAGAAGAGGACCTGACCAAAGACATGGAGGACCCTACACCTGTTCCTAACATGGAGGAGGTCATAATACCTAAGACTGGTAAATCTCCCAAAGACCATAATGCTCTTAAAAACAATATTAGGTTTGACTGAGGTTTCTTATAAAGGTGTTCTGATGAATAACATATTTTCTCTCAAGGTTTTTAAAAATGTCTTTTTCTGTTTGTTTAGTCAACCTGAAGAAAGACAGTGAGAACACTCCTGTAAAAGGTGGCACCATGGCAGATCTGGGTAAGATTTTATGTCTTATGTTAAATGTTCCCAAAGGATATAGTATATATATTTTTTTTTTGTATTGACAATGCTCTTACTCTGTGTATGCACCTTGATTATGTTCATCATTCCCTCACTGTTTCTCTTTCAGATGAACAAGAGGATGATTTTCCAGGAAGGGTAAATATCTTTTTTTTTTTTTTTTTTTTTATCAGAATCTTTATAACTGCAAGTTTTGGATAGTTTTGTATTTGTTTGTCAGAATTATAAAAGTGCTTACATTTTATGTGTGTGTACACAGGAGGAAGAAGAGGTACGAGGAGAGGTGCCACGGTTATCAGAGGGAGAGGAAAATATCACAGAACAAACCCATCACATAATAGTACCAAGCTACACGTCTTGGTTCAATAACAACAGGTAAACAAACGTATACAGACACATTGATGTGTACTGAAATCTTTCACCAATACTTGCCTAACATTCGAAAAACAATCTAACTCAAAACAACTCTTTCCAGAATTCACTTAATAGAGAAACGGGCTCTCCCTGAATTCTTTAACGGAAAGAACAAGTCCAAATCTCCGGAAATGTGAGTACCACTGACTTTCGGATATCACCACTAATACAGACGATGGAGAATGCCTCACCAACAGCTTGATCCTCCCTGTATGATGCAGTTACTTGGCGTACCGCAACTTCATGATCGACACGTACCGAATCAACCCCCAGGAATATCTCAGTTCAACGTCATGTAGACGCAACCTCACTGGAGACGTCTGTGCTGTCATAAGGTATAAAATAGTGTGTGGGTGTTTGCTGCATCTGCGAAATTAGGTGTGTGGGCATGTAGTTTTGTAGAACTGTTAGCAAATTATATCTATTAATGTTGGGAAAGAAAGAGTTGTAGTTAATGGAGTTAAAGTCAAAGGGGAGGCAGCTTCTGGGGTGCACTTTAGTACAATAAATGGAGAGAAAGCTCATTTGGTTCCATGTTTTCAGGGTTCATGCGTTTTTGGAGCAGTGGGGTTTGATTAACTACCAAGTGGATGCAGAGAGCAGACCACTCCCCATGGGACCCCCTCCCACGCCTCATTTCAACGTACTGGCTGACACACCGTCCGGGCTGGCCCCCCTACAACACAAGCCACTGCAGGTATTGTAGATGTATATCACATGACAAGAGCATTAGACGGATGAAGAAGATACGAAATGTTTCCTGATGAACTCTGCTGCTCACTCTCACTCTTGCAGGTGACAGCCTCGCAGCATATGTTGTTTTTCCCAGAAAAGAGCAAAGAGAAGCCGTTAGACTGTCAGAGCTTTGGTCTGCGCAGCGACATCTACACCAAGAAACACCCTAAGGTCTCACACCATAACAATACAAAAATGCTTTTTGTTTTCCATTCATATTACTAGTCACTATTATCATCATTATTGTTTCATCTTTCTCAGACCAAAGGAACGAATGCAGGAAGGGAATGGACAGAGCAAGAGACACTCTTGCTATTGGAGGTAAGACAATTACTTGTGCATTTTGCTTTCTATCATGGATCCAACACATGACTTAGTGCTTCCCATATGTGAAAAAGTAGATTTTTGATCACCCGTCTCCGGTGTTTATCTCAGGCCTTAGAGGTTTACAGAGATGACTGGAACAAAGTATCCGAGCATGTGGGATCCAGAACGCAGGACGAGTGTATACTCCACTTTCTCCGTCTGCCGATAGAAGACCCTTATCTAGAAGACTCCTCAGTCTCTCTAGGTCCACTGGCGTTCCAACCCGTGCCTTTCAGCCAATCGGAGAACCCCGTCATGAGCACTGTGGCCTTCCTGGCATCTGTGGTGGACCCACGGGTGGCCTCGTCTGCAGCTAAGGCGGCACTGGGTGAGAGACATGGGAAGGAGTGTTAATAAATGTGGAATCTAGGTTAATGGTATCGTTCTGAGATCATTTACTGTATGTGTGGAGTGATTCAACATTTTGTCTGCAGAGGAGTTTTCCAGAGTGCAGGAGGACTCAGCGGATAAGATCTTTGAAATATCCAATCAGTCTGAAAAAACAGGTAACACTTAAATACAATGACACAAAGTCACTCGCACTCAATTGACCTTTTATTTATTCAGTCTATAATGCATTTTTGATTGTCTTCTTCTGTATGTTAGAATTAATGGATGCAGAGAAAATGGAGTCAAACTCCATTTGCCACCAGGTAATACAATATTAAGAGCTTGGAAAGATTTTTATTGAACCTGCTGGTGATTTTCACAGCTTATGGATTTTTGTGTGTGCGATGTTTCAGGTTGGTGGAAGGACGGATGGGAATGTGGAGCTCACTGTGGCAATAGTGGAGGGAAATGCAGTCAAAAGGGAAAATGCAGAAAATATACTTGCAGAGGACACCGATGGTATGGAACATGTACAATGTTTCTACTGTGCATATACTGCATGTGTGTAATACTGGTGATATTAATGAAGTTCTCTCCATGATCCAGGAAGGGGCGATGACGACGACAGTGTAGGGCGGCGAGACGGGGACGAGGGGAGGAGAGTGATGGAGCTGGACCTGGTGGAGGGCAACGTTGCCACGGCAGCAGCGGCTGCTCTGGCCTCGGCTGCCACAAAGGCAAAGGTAAAGCTCGCACTCCCGTTTCCCCATTGACCAATCACAGGAGCCTAGAGAGGAAGCAATGGCTGTCATTTTATTTGGAGCCTCTTTTTTCCGGCTGTGTCAGAGGTCTCCTAGCAACCCAAACCGACACCATCTTAGAGATGTCTTCAAGACCTGACTTGGCACATGTTATTGACTTAGAATACATGCAGGATATAAAGTTTAGCTGCTGGATTAGAGACTGAGATTAATATCATGATCTAATTAAACAAAAACAGACATTTTCTGTTTTGTGACAGGGAGAAATGTCAGATATTCATCTGCCCCAAGGCGTTTTCAGTATGATGTCGTTTACGGAATATGGCTATTTGAGGGCATATCACCTCACCAGAAAACATCTATCAGCCCCTCACACATTACTAGTTTAATTTTCCTTGTAACTTCATCTTTTTCTAATTGTCCCCATCTTTTTCTTCCCGTATTCACAGCACTTGGCAGCAGTGGAAGAGCGGAAGATCAAGTCCCTAGTGGCACTTCTGGTGGAGACTCAGATGAAGAAGCTGGAGATCAAGCTGAGACACTTTGAGGAGCTGGAGACCATCATGGACCGAGAGAAAGAGGCGGTGAGTGAATATGACGTCCTCTATGGTAGCAAACCGAAGACGATGAAACTTTACTTAAACCCCCTTTTTAAGATTTTCTCACTCTTCTCTTGGGTTTATTTTTAAAAGCACATCTCCATGATATCACTCATTCTTGTGTTTGTGTGTATCGGTGTAATGCAGCTGGAGCAGCAGCGGCAGCAGCTTCTCTCAGAGAGACAGACTTTCCACACGGAGCAGCTCAAACAGGCGGAGATGAAGGTCCGCCAGCAGAGGGAGCAGCAGGGGCAGCAGGGGCAAGCGGGATTCACAATGCAGAATTCAGGTCAGGACACACACAAATATACACTCACACACCAAACACACACAATACAAATCCCACTTTTTTGAATTGACACACCCACAACTGAGGTTGTGGGTGTTCAGGACAATTCTTCAGGACACAGCAAACCTACCTACACATTTTCACTCAGTAAAATGCACATAGTCTTAGTCCAAACTTGATTATGTTAAACATTTTAGTCCTTCTATCGTCCTCAGGCCAGGCTGTGCCAAACAGGATGATGCCCAGTGGAGGCAATCCCCAGCCGATGGCCCCCCGACACCCTGGAGCTCCCAATGGCATGTGTGAGTATTCTTCACTGTTGTCATGTGTTTCTGATGCCGGCGTTACTATGGTCTGATTCTGTGTGATGACTGGCTCTAAACGTCTTCCTCAGACCCGTCCTCACAGCCTGATGGGATCACACCAGCTCAGCCCGGGCCTCCAGCTTCCACGCACAGCTGAAAGAACAAGGAAACAGGAAACACACACAACCATCCGTCCTCCTTCAAATCAGGACACACAAACACACACATAAAAATGTAACAGTGGCATAAACGTTCAGCATCAACTGCTTAAAAGTGAGGTCTGTAAATGCTCAGCGGTCACACGTTTATAAATATTGAAATATTTGTGCCCTGATGTCAGAGTTGAGAAATCTGCATAATGAACTCAACTCAATAAAGTTGTTTTATATGATGTTTTTGTTTTGTCTGTCCTCATGCAACTGGTTGATTGTTGGTGTGTTTGATTATGTCAGTGTAGACAGTTCAAGATATACAAAATGTGAATTACCAAACAGTGGAAAATACAGTTAAACAGTTAACATGTCTATATCAAAGTTTGGGAGGTACACAGGGTGTCCTGTACTTTAAGTTTGGAATACTTGGGATCATAGACTGTATATAAAGATGGACGACGCGACACCACTTCCTCCCACCTGCCAGAAATGAGGCCAAAATAGCCCTGATACAAATAAGGCTATCTCGTCCGTTTGGAGCCAGAGCCTGGTGAAGTCAGGTCCTGTCAGTTCACACGCTCGGCCAATCAAGAGTCTCTCACCTGTCAATAAATTAAGATGTCCTCTGTGATCCTTGTGCGTACGCCACTCCAGAGGAGGATATCCGAGGATATTAAGATAAAAACATGGTGTAAATTACCGCATTTTGAGTCGAACTTGAATGTCGGGGCTTACGGACACTTGGATGACACCACAGGAGCAGTATGGAGGCCTTTTCAGTTTTTTTTCATTTGAACAATCGGCCACCAGTTTCTTTAATTGTATTGGATTTGGCTGCATTGCTGTTTATCCCTGAAACTCCAGAAGTGTTTTGTGGACTCAAACACTTCCCCCACCCCTCCATCGGCATATAGGTGAATAGATGAGTGTATTTATATTTTTAGGTTAACTATCCCTTGAAATTTCTGTCCCCAAGACAACTTGTCCCTTATGTCAAAATAGTAAATAGCCTTAAATATGATAATACTTTTATTTTACTGTTATAGTATTTGAAGATGGTAAGTATTTTAAAAAGCAAGGGTGAGTTTTTTTCTGCCCTCTTTATCTTATTTGAATATTTTAGACCTGAAATGGTGAAACTCACATGAAAAGTTTAACCTTATATATCAATGCTGAGAATCTCCGGACTCCTAGGGCTTGTTCTGTGGCCTATGAGAGCCATGACCCATATGTTGGGAACCGCTGCCATATTGAGCGCTTTATGGGCATATTTGTAGTTTAATAAGCTGCCTCTTCTTCTCCCTGGAGTGTTGCAACATTGTGCACACATTCACACACAGTATGCACTTGAGGGCATTTGGACATCCTGTCCACCCCTCACTGTTCAACACGGGAACACAGGATGGAAAAAACGACGTGGCCGGAGTGCATCGTGCACCAGCACACGCACAGAGCTTTGGCATGGACTTAGATGTGCTTTATTCCTCCATTCTGTTTCCCAGTAAGATCCATCTGTTCATCCTGCACCAAGGAAATAATTATATTTCCTCGCCACATAATCTGAGAAGTAACTTCTTCTACTGCGACTAATTAAATCGTTACCGGAAGAGTGAGTGTTGTGAGACAGGGTTTGCATGTTTGTGTGTATTTAGCATGGCAGAAATGTGTGTGTGTGTGTGTAGGGGGGGGTGGCGGGGTGCAAAAGCAATTTCGTTCTGCTCTGTTTGGCAGTGCATCAGTGAACATTTTTATATTTCTCTATCTCCACCACTCTCTAGCTCCCTCTTTTCAATGCTTAGCCATATCTGTCCATCCTCTTCATCTCACACACACACAGCCCCCCCCCCCCCCCTTCCTGCTTTTGCTTTTCTCTATCTATTCCTCTCACACTTTGCCAGCTCCTTCTTGCACAAAAATCCAACTCTTCTGTCACTGAGTGGGGGGGCTGTGAGGAATGAACTCGGTTTGGGTTTGTGTGTGTGTGTGTCTGTGTGTGTGTGTGTGTGTTTGAAGGGAAATTGATGGGGAGCAGCAGGACGCAGCACACAACAGGAGCCGGGATCAATTCTCTACCAGTTCGAGGCAGCAATCTGTTTGCTTCAGGAACACAGTATTTGGTCTAAATCATTTCATAACGTATTGACTTAATCCCGTTAAGGAGGAGTGTGCCTAAGTCAGCCCTCCACAGGCCACTTTTGTTCGCTGTTAGTAATGGAAAAGCGAGAGAAACAGGAAAGTGGATTAGTGTCACAGAGAAGGGTGTTTACATATGGCACATGAACTTGGTGGCAGTTCTGCTAAACTGTGTGTGGTGATAGAGGAGCAGATAGTAAAAGGTAGTGGTGCAAAGGTGATGTGAGAAGTGCTGGGGGGGGGGGGGAGCGAGAAAATAGAAATTATGCTTCAGTAGTGAATGTATGAAATGGGGGGGGGGGGGGCAACGTGACTGCTTTCAGATGCATGGTGGGTGTGGATAATCCTCTTACTGTTATGTTGTGATATAGGCTCCAGACAATGGCATCTGTTCATTGTACCACACACAAACACACAGACACAAAGGTTTGTGCGGTTGCCTTTGTTAGAACTTAGTTAGGACATCCTCACCAAAATCTCATCATGACCTAACCTAACCACAATTTACCTCTTACCACTAACCTTCCCCAGGACCTCAGACATCAGGTTTGGCCTCATTAGGACCAGGCTTTGGTCCTCGTGAGGTCCTGACAAGACCAGTGTATGCTGTAAAGGTCCTAAATAAGTAACACACACACACACACACACACACACACACACACACACACACACACACACACACACACACACACACACACACACACACACACACACACACACACACACACACACACACACACACACACACACACACACACACACACACACACACACACACACACACACCCTGTAGCCAAAAGCAACATGCACCAAAACAACTCCCTGACATGTTAACACCACCCAGAGAGGGACTTGGACATAATGTGCACACACACAAACACACACTCTCATTAGCAATGGTGTAAAATGGAGCATATTGACTTCTAGTGACAACAGAAGCTGCTTAAATCCTCCAGTCTACACAGGCTTTATCACACTGAGGCTGAACTCTGGTATGTGTGTGTGTGTGTGTGTGTGTCCGTGTGTCCCTCTCTATCCTCTCTTTCCCTTTGCGTGTGTGTTGGCACTTTGACACCCAAGCGCACAGTGCGCGCGCATTACCGTGCCATTCCACGTCGCACCGTGCTGTGCCGCTCATCGCCTATGAAGCCAAAGGGAAAAGGCTTAACGCCAGATCGCACGCAGGCAGCAGGCACCGACAGACCGGAGCCGGTTCATTAAAACCCGCTCTGCAGACCCGCTGTCGGCCGCGCGCATCACTACTACAACTACTTGCGGTGCCGCCGACGGACCCAGAGCGACAAGCGCGCGCTGACGGTGTGGAGGAGGAGGGCACAATGGAACCGAACCCGAGCCGATAACCGGTTCACTCATACACACGTAGACGCTGCAGCTGTGAGGGACGCCACACGTTCACCGGAGACATGGCGACAACCGGCAAGATCTGAACTTTGCTGGAGCCGCCGCGCAGGATTACCGAGCTGTCCACCGTCTGCAGAGCGACGAGCGGGAGCCAGAGTGCGCGTCAGTGGATCGGTCACCGGGAACAGGATCCGTGATGCCGCGCGGGAACGGAGGTCTGGGGGCCTGGCAGGTGCTGATGACCATCTCCTTGGTCATCGCCCCCCTGTCTGCACACGGTGAGTCCGCGGCACCGGACCGGTGTCCCACCCTGTGCGTGTGCGCGCGTGTGTGAGTGTGCATTTGTTGCATGCAAGCGCGCAAGTGCATGAATCAGATCACACCTGCATTGGCTTTAATGTGTAAAATGACAAATGACAGCAGCTGCCATTTACAACATGGACATCAGTGGTTGATATGAAATGAAATGATCTATTGGGAGCACTGGGATTATTTTAATCTGTAGATATGAACCTGCAGGACTTTGCTTTTTTTGATCTTCTTATTCTTTTTAGATTAAAACACTGATCTTTTTTTCAAATGTATCGCAATTTAAATGCAGTCATTTGCCTCTTAACACCCATGATGTCATTGGGTTTTCTCGCAGAGAAAAAGGTCTTCTATGAATCACTAACCTGTGCACACAGATCCATTGGTGTGAGCTGAGATGTTCTCATGTTAAGGGGCTGCTATATTGATTATTAATGACACTTGAACCATTGATCCTGCCACTGCACGGTCTGATCCAATCTCACGCCCGGTCACAAACCTGTAGCTTTAAGGTAAAAGTCTTGTTCTCGGCGTAAAGAGCTGTTATGCTGCAGAGAAGAGAAGCACTGTGGGTCTGTGGGTGATCGGGGGGGGCATGTGTCAGGTCAGTGCTGCAGCAGTGGCGGTGCGTGGCCCAGACAAAAACGGGATTAGGGCCATGTACCGTGGGTCTGTCTGCAGGGGTGGTGGTGGGGGGGTCTGAATTAACCCAGACATCCAGGGGAAGCCCGAGACAACCGAGGCCCGCAACAAGCCGCAGACGGTGCTGCAGTGTGGGAACAAACACGTGTCCCTGCCTCTGTCTGTCTGTCTGTCTGTGATAAATAGAAATGAAATGAAACGCCTCCGCTGCCCAGCAACAGGGTAGCTGGCTCGTGCACGCGCAGGGTCGCCGGGGTTCACGTGGGCACGCCCCCCCCCGCGTCTCTCGCCGCATCTCGCGCCCTCGATGTGTAACTAGGCGTTAACACTGTGACATATTGACCGGTAAACACTGTCTGTCATGTTCACACGCCACGTGACATCTCTGTGATCAGCCTCATTACAGGGACGTTGTTATCGTGAAGGAACACATGCAGCCCTGCGAAGCCAACCTGCATGATGACGCCCTGCAGGGACAGATTGGGGTTGTTCCTGTCCTGTACAAAACAAATGATCCGAATAATACAAATATAAGATTTAGGTTTATAGCACCTTTCAAAACTTAGTCACTTCACAAGTGAAAAATGTATACTTGAAGGCAAACATCGGCAGAGCATTAGAGCACAAATACAATATACACATGAGAAAAGAGAAAAAACAAGATATTGTAACCAAATTGTAACCTTTTTAATTTAAAGCTGCTGTACAACTAAAGTTTTTTATTAGGGGCTGAGCACTGACAGGCACTGACAGACAGTGAGGCCCTATTGAAATTGTAAGGATTATTATTCTTTTTCAGGCAAATGAATAGGCTTTTTGAAGGTTTTAACATGCTCAAATTCTTACCAAAGTTTGAAGAAAATTAGAAAGTGGTGAAAATACACATATTCTGGAGGAGTTTTCAAGGGGCGTGGCAAAATGGCTCAACGGTGCCCCCCGAGACATGTTCACATTGATCGATCTTCACAAAAATCAATACACATGTATCGATTGATCAGGCAAACAAAACAGTCTATAGGTGCAATTTGAAAAACGCAACAGGAAGCCTGCTATTTTGCATTTAGAGGCCATTTTGGCCATAATCCACATTTTTGCTTTGAGGTACTTGTACTTATTATTAAATTACATTAATTTACACAGGCAGGGTTCCTATCAGGCTAATCTGTCCTCCCCATTAATATCTATGCAGGTATATAAATGAATACAGTTCAACAAAACATCCGCCGAAATATTCATACAGCTGAATCATCTAAAACAACAACTGTTCATTATAGCCTCAATCTATGACCCTTATAAACCAACTAAATAAAATAGGAAGAGCAGTGCAAACTTTGAATTTAGTCATTTGGCTTAAAAGAATCAAATGACATTATGGAAATTAATTACATTTTTTAATGTATATCCTTTTGATTTTGCATGCAAACAGGTTATCAGTGAGAGCCATGTAAGACAGTATGGATTAAATCCAGACTCCTGGGTGCTCCGCCATGTTACTGGGTGTGTTTGTCCCCTGTCTGAATGAACACACACTGTGAGGTCCATCTGCCCTGTAGCCCTAGAAAGCTCATGATATGTCACAATGGATCAGATCATCAGCATCTCCCTGACTTTCACATACACGCACACAGAAGGAAAGGAGATGAAACTATTTATGGTTTTAAAAGCGAAAATGCACAAAGGAGGGTTGCAGGTTGACCAAATAATGCAAATAACAAATAAGTGATCACCTGGACACATGCAGTGCAACATTCTCTAAAAGTTTTATTGTAAAAAATGAAATAATAAGTGCATCCAATAATATGGGCTTGTAGTTGTCAAAGTCTGCCAACAGGTTTATATATATATATGAATATGGTAGTTGTTTGTCCGTCCAACAATAGGACACCTACCCATAACTCCCTCTGCCTGCTGCTGATGAGGCCACTGATGCTGGGAATCTAGCCAGTAACAGTGACCTCAGGTAGAAACGTGTTACCATGGCGACTGGCTCAGCATAATGCTCGAGGTGAGGAGCTCGGTGACAGTGACGGGCACACAGGGCGCCCTTTTCCCCCGACAGGAAGTCAAACAGCTGAGCGGGTGCTCCTACCTTCAATTCGCTTGTGATGCTCTTGTAATCTGTTCATGCTCTCTTCTTGCTCTTGTAATGGCCATGAGGCCGCTGCCAGCTGCTGACAGGATGCGGCATCTAAGTCTCGACAGGGAACAAATTGGTAGATTGGTTCAATAAATGAAATTTGATTCAGTTGTAATCAGTTGTAACCGGTGCGGCGTGTCTATCTCTTTACACAGACTGTGAAGCATTCCAGCCCAATTCCAGCTCGGGTTTTCCCACAGATGGAGTTGGTATTCAACACAAACTGACTCGCTGGCTGATTGATTGGAAAACAAGAGAGAGAGTGAGTGAGAGAGAGAGAGAGAGCTTACACTGGATTCTCTGTTTCCACTGCAACTCCCTCACCCCTCTCCTCCTTTCAACATGGCACCTCTTTACATCTCACCATGGCAACAGCAGCATGTGTGTGTGGTGTGTGTGTGTAAGTCTGTAGGAAAGGTGAATCTCATGGTTCCTCAGCCACCACTAGTCGTTGTGACTCCAGGCACGTTCAGATGGTTTTTGTATTAGCTCTGAATGAAGTGGCAGACACAGGAAGCAGCGATCTCATTGGACGGGCGCAGCGATTTCCAGGGTGGCAGTGGGACAGAAGCCGTCCGGCCAAGTATCTGGACGAGCTTGGCAGTTTGTGCAGATGTACCAGGCCAATGGAAAAGTACGAAGACGTGGAATTCTTTTTTTTTTTTATTTTTTTAAATCAGTCAGCTGTGGAAACGGTACCTCAAGTGCAAGACAAATATTCCCCACTGGGATCTGCCTCTCTGTCCTGTTCCCTTTAGATTCCACCAAATAAGATGTAGCTCTACTTTTTTGGTGATGCACAAATTTGCAAAGAGTTAGGTGAGAAGATAAAACTCGCTTTTGTAATGTTCACTAAATATAAAGCAACCACCAGGGAAAATACTAAAAGGTCAAATAAAATAAAGTCCTGTTGATATGAAGAACATTTGACTGCACAGGATGGATTAGTGATGGCACAGAGGTCACCTGCGGCATGTTGAGAGGTTTTGAAGAATCCCTGTGTGGTTATATCTCTTTATCTCTGTGTTTCCTTGTCTGCTTCTTTGACTGCGTGTTTCAATCTTCCTCTGCAGATTGCCAAGTTGAGGCGAAGTGCCTTGACCAGTCGGCCTCTAACCTATCGCTCTAAATCCTAATCTAATCCTTGCCCTGTCTCGGTCACCAGAGCACATTAGTGAATCACTGGATGTGCCTAATCCTGCCTCTCCCCAGTCTGATTACACGTCAGTCCTCGGCTCTTGTTCTGATTTCTTTCTCAATTAATCACTTAGGACAATCTCTTAAGACAGTCTTAAATCTGTTTTATTCGAATGTTGTGCTTTTTCTTAATTGTTTTGTAAAAGGATAGTGTGACATCACAGTATTATCCTGGCCTGCTGCAGCCTGAAGGCACTTTCAGCAGAATACTGTAGGGATCCTTTTAAATTATTCATCCCTCATCCTTGGGCCACAATCTTCATAAAACTAAACAGAGACGACACCATGGGATCGGCTTCGGTTCGAGAGAGAAGCTTTAAATGTGTTTATACAAGATTCCTTTTTTATGACTTTGTCCTCTATATTTAGATGAAATCACAAAAAATACGTGAAAACTCCCCCGCCGCTGCGTCATTGATGCGGTGTGGGCCAATAAGAATATGTTAAAGAGCACTGGATTGATTTGTACACATCAAAGACAGTTTACCTGTCACATTAAAGAGGACGCAGCCAGTGAAACAGCAGTGCGACGTGACTTCAGTTGAGGAGCTTTGTTTACGCTGAGCAAATAAACCTTGATGGTGACATCACTGTTGTCTCGACTTAGGCTTTGAGACTATGATTTTTTTAATGAGAATCCGTGATACATGCGAATGGCTTTTTGTTTTAATGTCATTTCGAAGTAAAAAAAGGTCTGTTTATGTAAATCCATTCGTTCAGTGAAATCTGTTCAATTGTTTTTGTGTAATGTTGATCACAGACAAACAGACAGGGGGTAAAACATCACCTCCTTTGTAGAGGGAATCTCATCTTTTCTGTTTTTGTTTAAACTGTCACTTTTGTTTAAACTGTCACTTAACCCAAACCGCTGGGCTACCTGATAACCTTTTATTGTGTCGGATTGACAGGGAGGCATTCGCTGACCAGGCGCCATCATCACCACAACCAATCATCTCTCAACAACGAGGCCTTGAACACCGGGATGGTGCTGAGTGATGACTCGGCGGAGAGAGACCACCTGATCGGAGCAGGTCTCGGGGCCAAACTCCCCCTCAGCTCCACCAAACACCACCATTCTCGCAAACACGTCCACCTCGACTTCGTGGAGGAGGACCCACCTGTCGTGGAGGAGCTCACTGCCGGTGGTGCAGGTCCAGACCAGCCCGGAAACCCCATGACCGAGGACGTCATCACCGTGGCGTTCCACAGCCCGGCGCCGGATGTTGTGCCCTCTGACGCTTTGGATTTGGCAAAAGTCCCCAAACCCCAGAAGCAGAAAGGGGCGGACCCCACCGCATGGACGCTGTCGGACTTTTACGACTACCTTGCACCCGACGATGACCTCTCGGCGTTGGATACGACCCCGGAGCCCGAGCCCACACCTTCCCCCCCAGCCGACATGGAGGATGAGAATCCGCGCCTTTCTGTTTCTCCTGCTGTCCCTGACAATGTGATGCCTAAAGTGGAGAGTGAGCCCTCCTCACCTGTTCCTCCAATGCCAGGGCCAGACAAGGATGATAGGGTCAGCGTGGGTGGTGCCATGGGGGCTGACGGCTGCAGGCTGGGCTTCGTCCGCTCTGGACCAGGGGTGTGTGTGTCTCAATGTGACACTGAAACCAATTTCTGCCTCAATGGAGGGGTGTGCACCGTGGTGGCAGGAATGGGGGCTTTCTGCAGGTAAGAAAAACAAACAGGTAAACTGCACTGGCTGCTTTGGTTGTTTCTGGGTAAACTTTAAGGTTGTTTGCACCAGAAAGTGTTTAATAACAGAAAGGCTTTTCATTAGCATTTAAAAAGATTCAGTGACATTTAGAGGAGAAGTGGTGAACACGCACTAGCACACTATTTGAGTATTTGGGAGGATTGTTGGCAGCTCAAATTTTCCCCTATTTGATTTGTGTTGTTGGGATCATTTTCAAATGTTCTCCGTCCAACACAAAGAAAAGATTTAGGACATTTCAGACAAGCAGACACACAATTACACACACATGCACAAAGACAGAAGGCTGGTTTAATGTGTCATGAGGGTTTGTCAAGATCACAGCAGGGTCGCTGGAGGATAAGCTCAGTATTGGAGGCAGGGGGTAAAGAGTGTGTGGGTGTGTGCGTGTGCATGTGTGTGTGTGAAGACACACCAAGTATGGACTCATAGAAAGTATGAGAAAGATGACATGCAGTGAGGTCAGGGACGAGCAATACACACACGCACATACACATTAAATGGAGATGCACGCATGCTGCTCATGCACATACAGTAAACCACGCCTTGATAGCACCATCTGTCCCATCCTGAGCTGAGAGGTAAACTGTTGCTCAGCTTATTGTACCTGCTGAGTAATGGCACACACACACACACACACACACACACACACACACACACACACACACACACACACACACACACACACACACACACACACACACACACACACACACACACACACACACACACACACACACACACACACACACACACACACACACACACACACACACACACACACACACACACACCCTGATCCTCTGATCTTATTAAGGACTCGGCTGTAGGCCGAATCCCTGCTTTGCTGGACAGACCTCAGTGCACCATGTCATCAGTACCATTTTACACTCTTTACTCTGGATAACATGCTGTTGATATAAATATGGTAAATAGGGCAGTTAAGCGGACACTCATGATAAACCTCTTTTCATACAGCAGCTCAACAGAATACAAAAAAACACAAGATACTTAAAAAAAAAAATAACTTTGTTGTTCATGTCTCTGTTTCTGCCCCCTTGTGTCCAGGTGTAACGTGCAGGACTACATCTGGAACAAAGGCACGCGCTGTGATTGGGCGGTCACCGAGTTTCAGGTGATTTGCGCGGTGGTGGGCGTGTCCTCCTTTGTGCTCCTCCTCCTCTTCATGATCATCGTATTCTTTGCCAAGAGGCTGCACCGCCTCAAGAACGAGAACAGGCGCCTTCGCAAACGCAGGTGTGTGTGTGTGTGAACTTCTACCTTTGTGAGGACAATTGTCAGCATAGACCCTACAGAGTGAGGATTTAGTTGAGAGTTGACCTCACTATGTCACTGTCTAATTCATGTAAAACAATCTAATAAAGCATGTTGACATCCATGAGCAGTGAGAACAATCCCTCCAATCAGATCTAATTAGATTATATATTCACCAGCCACAAAGTGATATTTAGAGTTTATCTATTGCTCTTCTCTTGCGTCCCCTGAATTATTTACATTGTTGATATATGTTTATGGATAAAGTGTCTACCAGAGGCTTTAATACCAGCTGCACAATGTGCATGAGCAATGTAGGTAATATCTGGACCTGGAACCATCGAAGTGCCAAAAGATAAAAGCTCTCTTTCCCTGTGCCCTCCTGCAGTAAGTACCGGCCGCAGAGCAGCGAGCCACAGACGGACGGCCTCTCGGTTTCCACGATGGCCGACGGCTCGCAGCCAAATGTAAGGAAACTGTGCGACACCCCTCCGCCCGCTCCCCAAGCTCACACTCACAACCTGGCGTACTATGACAACATTATCTGTCAGGTATGCCCCAGCTCTCCTCATGTTTGCTCTCCTCTCTCTCTCTTTCTCTCTCTCCTTCCACCTCTTCTTCTATTCTGTTGGATGTTTTCTCTCTTATTCTTTATCTGTTTGCCTGTAATTTCATTTCTTCCATCCGTTTTCCCCGTTTATGTTTGCTCCTGTGTGCAATCTTCACTAGTGATATGATATATGTGTCTGTCTGTGGTCATCCTCTGTCTGTGTATGCATGGCCTGAAAATACAAATAACTGAAGCTTGTTGTGGTATGCACACACCAAACCCCCATTTGATCCCTTGTTAAATCAAAAATTGGTTTTCACCTGCAGTTGTGTATGTACAGCATAAGTGTGTGTTTAATGCTTTTCACACTCACTGATGCCCTTTAGAGGCCATCACCAACCAGCTATACCTGGGAGTATAAACCCAGAAACCCTTATAACCACTTTCAGGTAAGAGCAGAGCAGAAGTGTCCACACCGCCTGCAGCAGTTTCCCCTCCCCGGCTTCGCTTTCAGCTTGAGCAATCTATAGATGCCAGATCTGCAAAAACCTCTCTTCCTCCTCCTGCATCGGCTGTGCTCCGCGTACGCTGCAGTTGAAATGATTAATCACCCCCTGCTTCCTGCAACCAGTAGTTCTGAGTTGTTATATAGTCTGCGCCGTGTGAATAAATTGTTCCCCAAATTGGGAGGCTCAATGAGGAGCCTTCATTTTGTTTGAACAGCCATTTTAGGGTCCCCGTGCAGCAGGCCTCCCTCTATTCCATCCAGTCCTCCTCCAAAGGTTGCACGTGTAGAGCTGCTATAGTCAACTGCATTCTGTAGCAGCATGTGTGTGTGTGTCTGTGAATATAAATGTGTATGCATTGATGTATTCATTCCCATGTTTCTGAATGTGGGGGTTTGTGTGCGCAGGCAGATAAACGCGTGCCCCTGTTTGGCATTCATCAAATCACACACGCCTGCTGGGTTTCTGACCCAATACAGTTTACTGACGCACAGTCAAACTCTTAAACTCAATAATCAATGGAAATTTGTGTTGATGGAGGAAGATCTTAATACGAGATTCACAAAAAATTCCGTTAAGAGTTATTCAAAGCAATTTCTACAAGCATGACCTTGAGTTTATAGAACTTGCTGTCTCTGGTGTTAAAGTATGATGGGTTAGTTGTGTCCAGCTGTGGCCAGTGTGGAGGATCGATGGTGGCCTACTTGCCGCCTGCTGTGCCCATGACCTTCAGATGTCTGTGACATGCCAGTCAGTCGATAGCTCTAACATTGACAAGCTGACACAGTCAGATGAGCACAGACACAACAGTTGTTGCAGTCACAGAAACACTCATTGATAACTGCTGCATTTAGTACTTTTCACACAAAACCCAGATCGAAGGATTTCTCAAAACCCCACACACATTCCCAGTCCATTACCCACTCTCGACGGGACTAACTTGAGTGAACTAATTGTGACTTTTGTTTTTTCTGTTTTGTTAATATAAACCACTGCTTTCCGTGCTCTGCTGGCATTTCAGCACGGTTGTAACAGATGAGTTTCTGTGACGTCCGGATGCTCTAAATGTCAGGTCTAGAGGCTAAAAAGCCCCTGCAGGCACACGGTCTGCAATGCAGTCCTTTAAATGTCAGAGAGCCGATTGACCATGACCGACTCCGATTGCCCTCGATTCAACTCTTCTGGGGCGGCTGATTGGTATCTTTTTAAGAAGCCAGAGATATGATTCGTGGATTAGATAAAGGTCTCTGCATAAAGACTGAGTATCAGTTCACACAGTGACCCGTATGTGTTCAAGAAGATCACATCAAACAGGACTGACGCTTTCTGCGTGATAGGCATAAGATTCTGCTTTCCTGTTCTGCTTCTTTTCAGTTGGCACTCTATAAAGGGGCTTTTATTCAGTTGTTTTCATTCTTTGAAGATCCTATCGTCAGTAATCCTGCAATGTGCTTATCACTTATAACTCTGCACTGGCCCTGTCTCAATTCAAGGGATGTATGGAGGTGTTTTTGGGACAAGAAGACCGCGACTGCCGAAATTAGGCGATCTTGTCAACAGAACAGCTGTTTGTTGGCTGTGTTTGAAGGTTTAGTCTAGTCAAGGTCAAGTTGCGCCGTTGTGACGCAACCTGTCTTCAAATTATGCCTCTGAGGGATGCTGAACCTGAATTGTAACAATTAAAGTGTAGCCATTCTTTTCTTTTTTCTAATTGGATATCAACTTACCTGTGAAGATGTAATGCACACCAGAGGATTAGAAAATCTATTTTAAACCCATTTTCCTAGACATAGTTTGCATAACAATTGGATTTTCCTGATAAATGAAACCACCTAAAATTGACACATCCCCTCAAACTATGCAACACACACATTTATACACATGAGATTATGCTGAATCAAATCAGCAAAGGAAACCTCTCCAGGCTTCAGTAGAGCTAGAACACAAAGAAAAGCATATAAGGCTACACAAACTATCCTGCAGGTGCTAACATATCCCCACTCAAATGAATCAATGCACTTTGTGGTTACAGAACTCTTTATGTGTGCTAGTGTGTATCACGGTGTGCATAATGAGTACGTAATTCTCCCCACAGGATGACCCCCACAAGAAGGAGGACCCAGGGAAGTCCCTGCAGCCCAAGGAAGAGGGCTCTATGAACATCCTCAACTCTCATTCCCCCAAGCATGAGAACAATCGCCCGCCCTCCGTCGCTCACGACCACGACCTCACTCCCAACAACACAGAGGAGAACGCCGAGGTAAACAGTCTCCAGAACAACCTGGTTTAAAAAAAACACCATCTGACAAAATGTGCAGCTGAAGAATCCGACAAAAATATTTAATGTGCACACAAACAACAAAAGATGATTTTAGGCTAACAATTGTTTACACCTTGCAAAGTGTTTTTATACAGTTTTAATCAGGCCGCATGTCAAAAGTAAAGCACAACACGAATTAAAGGACGCAACATGAAAAGCACAATAGTCCTGTTTACAAGGCTGTCATGCCATCACTGACCACATAGGGGCGCCGCTGCCTCCTTTCTTTTCTCTACCTGCCTCTTACTGCTGGTCTAAAATCTTTGGCTTGGACCAACTACTGACTCTCCTCTCTGCTGATGCTCTGCCTTGGTCTTTGACCAATGAACTGTCGCTCCTTCATCCTCCTCCTCATCTCCTGTCTCCTGTCTCCTTAACCCCGCCCCCTCGCCTCAGCCCGCCCCCGCCTTACTGTCTCGCTCTGCCCGCATGCATTGGTGTTCTCAACGGAAAGTGTCTGAAAACGTAAAATATTTGCAAAAAGAAGTATGTGGAAATCAAGTGAATCTGTATTTGCGAAAAAATATTCCTGTTTGCTAATAGGTGGATATGTCTAGACTACATGAGGTCAAAGTAATTGCTTGGAGTTGATATTTGAATCTATATACATATATTACACACACTGTGTCTTGGTTTTCAATGTGATTTCTAATACTTTAATGTACTTGAGGTTCTTTTGTACTTTTTTGGGTATACATGGAGGATTATAGTTCACAGTGGTTGGAATAAATCTTTTTAATTTTATCCAGCTTGTCCCTGTGTTTTGCTATGAGCTCCACTTTCCCTCTATTTCTTACTCTTTTCTCTCTGCATGTTTGCTCATGATGAAGCTTACTACTGCCCCACTGCTTCCTTCCTTATAATAACTGAATGCATGGCTGACCCTGCTTTTGTGCCACAGCTCGCAGATTAACACCACACACACACACACACACACACACACACACACACACACACACACACACACACAGGTTTTCTTTGTGCCCGTTCAGCACCACGGACAGCTCTCCAGGATGAATACAAACTACCACAGGAGTTGAAACAGGTTTTAAATCAAAATTTCCAGCAGCATTCTTACCCATATTGAATGTTTAAGTGAGAGAAAAGATCACAGATCACTACATTTGAATTCGTCATTTACAGAATCTAGATTTACTTCTAAACAAGGAATGAAAATTAAACTTAAATTAGCTAATTTCAGAAACAACACTATTATGTACATTTTGTGTACATTATTTTATTTCTTCATGTCTAGTGCTGATCATTTATACCATCATCTGTATTTAGGCTCCTGCATCCATGGATGGATTACTACTTCTGATTTAAAATCCTATTGCAGCTTTACATTTAGGTAACAATGAGCTGATTCCAACAATAGTATAGGGAAAGATATAGCTCACTTTGACTACAGAGTAAAAATAGAATTGAATCATTTCAGCGGGAGAGATAATAAGATAAAATAAGCACAAACAGACAAACAGAGTGTGCAGTAATAGGTACAGCAGAGAAATTAACCAATTAATCATACATTTAATTCAAGTGGCTAAAGTTGGGGCACACAAGGATGTTTTTTCATCCGTGAGCAGTTACCAGCTCACTGCTTCATAAAACTTCTGAAAACAACAAAATAAGTGTTTTTACGATACTTTTCCCAGGAGTTTTCTCTTGTCTAAAGTTGGTTGTAGGTTTAAGTTGCTGTAAAAAACATCCTCATCATTAACAGTGGATCAAATTATAACTTATGAATCCACAGAGAATTATCGGACAACTCTGCAGTTCTTCTGAGCTCCACAGAGCTTCATAGCAGCTTTGGTTTTCCAGCCTTTACATCACTGTTTGGTTTGACTCTCATAGCAGATCTCATAAATTTCCCTTGGGAATTGGTGGAGACCAAAAACAGAGCTATTATTGGAAAACGTTTCATGAGGCAGCCAGAAACATGAATCCACATGAATGCTCGGGTTACTCATATCTGTATAATTTGTAAACAGTTTGCTCCTTTACTTAATAATGTTAGTGTTCACAGCTGGTTTCCTCTGCCCCCAAGTGGCATATAAAACCGTTTTCACCTTCCGTGTCTGTGCCCAGGGGCCCATTGTCTCATAATCCATCCATGCCTGTATCTCTGTGTAGCTTCATTTAATTATTGTGTGACTCTCCCTGCATTGCTGCATCTCTCTCTACCTGCCATATTTCCACATCAGGATGGAGTCACTATTGGCCTGGAAGTGCTCCTGCCCAAAGAGGCCAAGCTCCACCCAGAGACCAGCTCGCCCCTTCAGTACGACGTCTTCCTCTACAAGGTCGCCAACAATGGAGACACTGACTCCCCCAGCCAAGCCCCTCCCTCACACAGTGCCAACTCTCACTCCACCTGTCACCACATCCCCAAATCGCCCAAGAAGCCCAAGTCGCCCAAGGTGTCGAAGTCATCCAAATCACCCAAACACACCAAGGAGCATCCACCCGTCAACCATGAGCCCTTGTCTGTAAGGCACTCCTCACCTGGCCGTCACCTCTCAACCGCTCAATACCCGCCATGCTCTCGTCACTCTGCACCCGAGTGCTACTCTTCCCCCAGCTGCCACCCATCCTCCCACCACTCTCCCTCCCAGTACAAACGCGTGCCCACATCCGCCTCCACCTCGCCCCAGATGCGCAGGCCCAGAGGTCGATCTCAAGGTCCCGACTCAGAGCGCTCGGGGACCGGGAGAGAGCACCACAGCGGACATATTCGTCCGTCTCCATCCTCGCCTCATCTTACCCAGCCTTCTCCATCACCATCAGGCAGGGCGAAGTACAGCCCGGTCAGCACCCGATCCCTGCCACCGCTCTCCTGACCAGGCCTTCACCCAGTGCGGCTTGGCGTCCATGAACTCAAACGCACAAAACATCTCTCATGATCTAATCTCTCCACTGATCTGTCCATCAATGCTCTAACCCTTTAATTAGTGATTTATAGGTGAATTGTCTACCCATCCGCCATCCATCTTTGTACTCTGACTCCCAAAATGTATACCCGGACGATGAGCACAGCACCTGCTCCATGGAGCCAGAAAACTAGAACTGGGATCACACTGTATCCACTACACTCAGACACAGATGCGCCAAAACAAATAAATCACTGTGTAGTCTCTGCAGCCACACGTTCACACCTTTGTGTAAATAATTAAACGTCTCAAAGCTCAGGTTACCGCTCGCACAAACACATAAAACAAATCACTAAATCTCCTAGAACGGTGCCAACGACTGCTGAAGATAGTGAGTGCAAAGGTTCCATAGAGGTTTACAACATTAGCCTTAGTGTTTTCAACTGTTTATACAAATCTTTTGCTATTCAGTGTGTACGATTATTATGTGTTTTCAAAGGCTTTTTGGTATGTTTTTCATGTTTCTAATCCTCAATAAAAAAGATGAACGAAAAAATACGCAGCATTGTGCTCTACAGACGGAGAGAGAAAGGGAAAGAGGAGCAAAGCAAACAGAGAGACGCTGATGAAACAGGAATAAAAGATGAGGCTTGTCAATGAATGTTAAAAAAATACGAGGGACCATGTCTCCCTCTTCTGGATACAGCAATAACTGCAACATGGAAAGGCATAATAAATGCCCTCGTAATCCTGGCGCTTCATTTACTTTTCAGTTTTAACATTATTTGTTGAATAATATGTTAAAAAAGCAAATACTGAGAGTAAAACTATATATTAGTTTTCCGGATAATTCATCATCATGGATCATTTCTGTTTCCATGTGTCAGTATCAGCTACAATTATGTGTGTCTTCACATTTTTAGCCATATCTAGTTTAGAGACCACGAAACTGAAAAGGGGCTACCGTGGCTTAGAAGGTACAACGGGTCGTCCACTAAACAGATGGTGGTTTGATCCCCGGCTCTTCCAGTCTGCATGCCACTGAACCATAATTGCCCCTGACGTCTGTTCCGGCAGTGGGTGAAGAGTGTGTGATATAGAAATGAATGTGATGTAAACTGTAAAGCACTTTGAGTGATCGATAAGACAAGAAAAGTGCCGAATAAATACAGTGCATTAGTGGCTACTCTATGGCTCCTAAGTGAGATTTTATGGATAAAGTTAAATGCTAAAACATCACATTAGTAACTGGAGCATTGAAGAGTCAAACAATCAGTGAACTGACTATTATATGAGTTAAAAAGCAATATCTATGCACAGTGCGCAAACATTAGCCACCACTTCCCATTCAAAGTATAACACAAAAAGATTGAATCAAAATATCCTGTTATTGATTGTTTTGATCGATAGCGAGGCAAAGAAGTTGTATAGTTTTCTCGGCCTCTGCTCTGAAGAGGTGTGTTGGAGGTAAACAAGGAAACAAAGTGAACACACTTAGTGGAAACTGCAGATCAAGTGTTGAAGTAGCAGCTTTGAAGAGAGAGAGAACCACACTCGGATCTGCAGTAATGACACTATCAGGTGAGTCTTTTTTCAATATGGTGTTGCTGACCTGCAACAGAGTAGAGTTGAGGTGCAGAACAAGACGTGTGTTTCTTTTCTAGGTTTGCTTGGAAAGATTAATTAGCATTGCAGCTAAAGTGGGTTGTTCCAAGAGACTGGACTGCAAAACTGAGAGGTAAGAAAAAGTCTAAATCTCTTATTTGCAACTTCCTGCACCAGATATTTGAATTTTTAGAAACAATAAATTCTGATCATTTATCTATTTTGATTACAGCCAGAACCAGAATATTCCATATATTCCAAATTTGTCACCCCTCATTAGCAGTCATTAAGTAAAGTGACTGGAGCGCAAGGAATTCTGTACCGATCCCAAAACTCACCTTCAGGATGTTGAGTTTCCCTCGAAGCAGATGAGAGGAGGTTTAACATGTGGACATGAACCCCTGCAGAAATGATTGGTAGACCCCAGTCTTTGTGATAACCCCTGCAGTGTTGCTCTATAGACCCCGTTTTTTAATTTGGCTGGCCCATCCTGGCTTCCGTGTCATAAGACTTAATAGAGTTTGTTGAAGTAAAACATTTTAATATTGTTTGTTTACTTTATTTAAAATGTGATGTTGTTGTTATTACAGTGTTGCTGTTAGTCAGCTGTAGTTTGTGCCAATCAGATATTATTCCTCTTTTTATGCAACACTTTAATTCATTATTTACAAGAAATGTATTATACAAAATATAACGGAGGATAACATTATAAAAATGACTAGGATATACTCCTGCCCCCCTTTGCCCCCACAGATGGATGGATGGATGGATGATGGATGGATGGATGGCTGAGTTTATGTTACGTTTATATTATTTAAAGATTAGGGTTTAAGAAAAATAAAACACAACATGAGAACATCTTGTAACGCTTATGTAAATTGATACATTATAACATTACAGATGTTATAAAGTCGAAATCAGCAGAAAAGCAGTTTTCACATCACAATTAGGTACTGTCATAAAACCAGACAGAGAAAATATACCTTTATCCCTTTTCTATTTCTTTCTCTTTAAGGAGAGCACATTTGATTTAAATTCTAGAAAAGAAAAAAAAACTAGCAGTTTAATTTGAGTCCTTCTTTAATATGTGGCAGATGAAACACACTTAGTGAAAGATATTGACTTAAGTGATGTTCTGATTCAGGTAGAGCGTGGAGAGGAGCTGCTTTTCTCTTTGAGTGCATTGATATGCTGCAAGTTTCTCCAGCTCCTTCTTCTCATATCGTTACTTTATTATTTATAATACGAAGGCACAGCTTCCATCCTCTTTACTGTTCAGGACGTGTGAGGCTGCTCCTCCTCGACAGTGTTGACATGATCCATCTCAGCCAACACCTCTGTTTTCTCTGAGCAAATTCAAACTATAAATTCTATATGAACTTCCCACAAGGTCACCTCCACTGCGCCGGGTCACGGCTTCTCTGCGTCCTCGCTCCAGATGGAAGGGGTGAAGGTGAACGTGTCCTTCCCCGCTAGTCTCATTCGTCAGAGAGCGGCCGTGTTGGCGTGGAGAGATTAACTGACAGGTTTTAAAGTGCACTATCTGACACTCAGCGCCTCTGAAGAGCTCTCCTGTCCCGCTCCACCTGCACACTGCTCGCTGTGTGTCCTCAGTGTGTCCTCGCTTGTCAGCTCCTTTTTCTTCTTAGCCTCCCAGCATTTTGTCCCTCAAGGGCGTGGAAGAAAGTTGTGGTGTGATTAAAGTTTTATTTTGGAGTGACTCTGAAACTGAATGACTAAAAAAGTGAAGTTAAGTTGTACACAGAACTGTAAACATGGTTTTCAGTCCCACTAGAGCATGAATGAGTTCCTCTCTTGGTACATAAAAGAACATACAACTGTGAGTCAACAGTTTATTTATATATATTTGATCTTTAACATAAGTCTTAAAGGTAAAATTGACAATATGATACTGTTTTACTCTGCTCTGATCTGGTATCAGTCAATATGAAGTAGCAAGACAGACAGGATATCAAGATGGACGACATGACTGATCCCAAAGGTGAAGCCAAAAGCGCCTCGATCTCCGCCTGGTGGCTGGCTGCAGTGTAGGCCATAAACCCCGCCTCCTACATGTTAGCAATTAGGACAATGGTCAAAAACACGTCAAACACGTTTTCTCAAAGATGGTTTTCTGTCATTTTAGGCAGTTCTTATCACAAGTGCTTGTTTCTTCTGGTAAGTTTGGTTTTAATTAGTCATGCGATGCTATAAAAGGAGGGTGAAACATCATCATTTACAACTGAGACTGACTTGTGATTGGTTGAGCTAATGCATGGACGGGACATCTGTACTGCGCAGACTCCAAATGAACAAGATGGCCGCATTCATATGGGGGACATTCTAGCTTCTTTTCTGGATAGTGGGAGGAAGTGTAGGAGCAAGCAGAGGTCTTTTTTTCAAGCTGGTTTTGTCCTTTAGAGACGTCAATTGTCGAAATCAGATTTAGACACGTTAAAGTCTCCCTGAACATAATCAGCTTTAGAATTAGTCCTCGTGCTTCACCTCACAGACAAGACATAATATATCAAAAAAGAATGAGTGAGTTAAAAAGACGTTTGCGAAACACATATAATACCTTGACATCTGGCTGTTAAACTATTACAACCCATTATCCAATCCGCAGGGTTTTGTTCGTGCAGAGATTTGTTGATCCTCACTCAGTCCAGTCTTTTGTTTTGCTCACAGAAACTTAATCCGCAGGCTGTGAGCAGAAACAAAGGCAATAACACAACTTCTTCTACTTGATTCCCCTGAGACATCACCTTGCACAACCTCTTCTTCAGCCTGCCTCACTTCTGTGTGTGTGTGTGTGTGTGTGTGTGTGTGTGTGTGTGTGTGTGTGTGTGTGTGTGTGTGTGTGTGTGTGTTTGTGTGTATGTGAATGTATGGCAAGCCGATTGAGCATTTATTCCATATCCTTGATATCAAGTTTCAGTCCCCTCCACTAGTTCGATCATTGTCAGCACTAGTTGGACATTTGGTCGCACTAGTTCGGCATTTTACTGAACTAGTTGAACCAAAAATCTTACTAGTCACTCTTTTTCAGCAACTAGTGGCACTTTTGTTCAACTAGTTAAACAGAAACCTTACTAGTAACACTGTATGCCGCACTAGTAGAGCCAAAGTCTCTACTAGTGGGCTTTTTGCTGCACAAGTGGCCCTTTGGACCGAACTAGTAATGCTGAAAGTGTTACTAGCTTACTAGTGAGCTGCAAAAGCTCTGACATGTAAGCTAGTCAAACATGGATTCAGCTTACTAGTAAACTAGTGGCCTCCAATTTTCTGCACTAGTAAACTAGTGGGAGCCCAAATGCACACTAGTAAACTAGTGCAGCCAAAAAAAACACTAGTTTACTAGTAAAAAGCCTATTTTGACCTTACTAGCAAACTAGTAAGGTGCAAAATGTGTACTAGTAAACTAGTAAGGTCAAAATAGGCTTTTTACTAGTAAACTAGTGTTTTTTTTGGCTGCACTAGTTTACTAGTGTGCATTTGGGCTCCCACTAGTTTACTTGTGCAGAAAATTGGAGGCCACTAGTTTACTAGTAAGCTGAATCCATGTTTGACTAGCTTACATGTCAGAGCTTTTGCAGCTCACTAGTAAGCTAGTAACACTTTCAGCATTACTAGTTCGGTCCAAAGGGCCACTAGTGCAGCAAAAAGCCCACTAGTAGAGACTTTGGCTCTACTAGTGCGGCATACAGTGTTACTAGTAAGGTTTCTGTTTAACTAGTTGAACAAAAGTGCCACTAGTTGCTGAAAAAGAGTGACTAGTAAGATTTTTGGTTCAACTAGTTCAGTAAAATACCGAACTAGTGCGACCAAATGTCCAACTAGTGCTGACAATGATCGAACTAGTGGAGGGGACTGAAACTTGATATCAAGGATATGGAATAAATACTCAATCGGCTTGCCATATGAATGCGTGTGCGTGTGTGTGCAGCCCCTGTTTGAGCCACTGAGGGGCAGCGTTGCTCCACAGCAGCAGCAGCATCATGCACTGCTACTGTAAAAACAGATAAGACCAGCAGGTACTTTTGAAACCGCTGATCTGCATCTTCATTAGAATTCACCCAGTGTGCACCGAGGGAGCTGATTCAACTCGAGGCTGTGATCACTGATAATATTATCTTGTAGATATCTGGATGATCTGCCGTGATCTCAGGCGTATTTAAAGATATGCAGGGGAGGAGATGAGCACTGGGATAGTGTACGTGTGTGAGACTATGTGTTCTGATGGGTTAAGGATATGTCTGCTTACAGCACTGGGACAGAAACTTCAGTAGCCTTGGGTGGAGGCTGCAGTTTGAGGGTTTTAGAGCTGGGTATGGGTATAAGGCATTTAGTTCTGATGGTTAAGTTTTGGTTAAAATTGAGTGGGCGATAAGTGTCTCCCAATGGGATAGTGAATTTGTTTTACTGTGTATCTGTGTGCATGTGCGGGCATGTGTGTCTGTGTGTGTGTGTTTGTGGGAGGGGTGTGTGCACATGCACACCACATCATATTTGTGAGAACATTTTGGACCATCCTCCCTTTCTAAGACACGTTCATAAGGCTGTTTGAGGTTTAAGACTTGATTTTAAGATAAGGGTTTAGATCAGGATGACGATAAGGGTAAGGTTTAGTTGTGATGCATTACGCCATTGGAGTGTGAGTGTAGGAGTATGTGTGTGGGTGTGTGGTCAATTTACAGATTATGTAGATTTGTCTTCTTATGGGGACAAAGAGTGTCCATAGAGTAAAACAACACATTTTAAGGTGAATGTGTGTTTTAAGTTAAGGTTAGATAAAAGTTGGGATAAGGGCAAGTAGTAGCTATGGTTAAGGTCACAGTAAATTAATGCAATGTCCTGTTAAGTCATGGAGACCTGAAGGCGTATGTTTGTGTGTGCGTGCATGTATATTTATGAGGGCCATTTGGTTCAGTACCCTCCTTGTGACGACATGAGTGTCCTCCCAACTATAGAGAGATGTGCATGTTTTTGTGTCTGTGTTTGTGTTGTGAATGTGTTTAATCTGTGTGTTATCACTGCCTCTTACATTTTGTAAGTATTTTTGCTGACCCAAAACAGATGCAATTCCCTCTATCAAGCTTCCTCTCTGCCCCTCCCTCTGTCTGTAATGTATACAGACACACACACACACACACACACGTCTCCAGAGATGCCCCCTCACAGATGAAGATCAAGGCTTTTAGAAATTGTGGAATACCCACGTACTGAAGTGAATAATGTGTTGTTTTTTTTTCCACACAAAACTCAATTTGATTTTGTATTATTTTTGACAAAGCTTTGATCCAACATGTGTTTGATTTCACCAGCCACGAAAAAGGTGATTTCATCTGTCAGCATAATGTGAAAGCTGTCATATTAATCTGCAGTCTTATATTATTCACCATCAATAGGTTGCGACAATAGAGTGTAGATGCTTATGTGCTTCTCTTATTGCTTTTTTATATGATTTTAAATGTATTTACTCTACACTATATGAGGGGACCTCCCTCTCTTTCTCCCTCTCTCTTTGTGTGGATGCTTTTGTGTGCGCTCCTCGCTGAATGACTTTCATAGTCAGGACTGAGAGATGTGTTCATTTTGTGTGCATGTGTGGGTGATGTGTGCATCAAAGGCTCATTGCACATGAATCACAAGAAGATGTACAGTGCCTTGCATAAGTATTCACCCCCTTTGGACTTTTCTACATTTTGTCATGGTATAACCACAGATTAAAATTTATTTCATCGTGAGTTTATGTAATGGACCAACACAAAATAGTGCATCATTTGGAAGTGGGGGGAAATATTACATGGATTTCACAATTATTTACAAATAAAAATCTGAAAAGTGTTGAGTGCATATGTATTCACCCCCTTTACTGTGAAACCCCTAACAAAGATCTGGTGCGACCAATTGCATTCACAAGTCACATTTGCAAGTCACATAATTAGTAAATAGGGTCCACCTGTCTGCAATTTAATCTCAGTATAAATACACCTGTTCTGTGACGGACTCAGAGTTTGTTGGAGATCATTACTGAACAAACAGCATCATGAAGACCAAGGAGCTCACCAAACAGGTCAGGGATAAAGTTGTGGAGAAATATGAAGCAGGGTTAGGTTATAAAAAAATATCCAGAGCTTTGAACATCTCTCTGAGCACCATAAAATCCATCATAAGAAAATGGAAAGAATATGGCACAACCGCAAACCTACCAAGAGGAGGCCGTCCACCCAAACTGAAGAGTCGGACAAGGAGAAAATGAATCAGAGAAGCAACCAGGAGGCCCATGGTTACTCTGGAGGAGTTGCAGAGATCCACAGCTGAGGTGGGAGAATCTGTCCACAGGACAACTATTAGTCGTCTACTCCACAAATCTGGCCTTTATGGAAGAGTGGCAAGAAGAAAGCCATTGTTGAAAGGGATCCATAAAAAATCCCGTTTGGAGTTTGCCAGAAGCCATGTGGGAGACACAGCAAACATGTGGAAGAAGGTGCTCTGGTCAGATGAGACCAAAATTGAACTTTTTGGCCTCAATGTAAAACGCTATGTGTGACGAAAACCCAACACTGCCCATCACCCTGAGCACACCATCCCAACAGTGAAACATGGTGGTGGTAGCATCATGCTGTGGGGATGCTTCTCTTCAGCAGGTACAGGGAAACTGGTCAGAATAGAGGGAAAGATGGATGGAGCCAAATACAGGGAAATCCTTGAAGAAAATCTGATGCAGTCTGCAAAAGACTTGAGACTGGGGCGGAGGTTCATCTTCCAGCAGGACAATGACCCTAAACCTACAGCCAGAGCTACAAAGGAATGGTTTGGATTAAAGAATGTTAATGTCTTAAAATGGCCCAGTCAAAGCCCAGACCTCAATCCAATAGAGAATCTATGGCAAGACTTGAAGATTGCGGTTCACAGACGGTCTCCATCCAATCTGACTGAGCTTCATCTTTTTTGCCAAGAAGAATGGACAAACCTTTCCATCTCTAGATGTGCAAAGCTGGTAGAGACATACCCCAAAAGACTTGCAGCTGTAATTGCAGCGAAAGGGGGTTCTACCAAGTATTGACACAGGGGGGTGAATACTTATGCACCCAACAGATGTCAACTTTTTTGTTCTCATTATTGTTTGTGTCACAATAAAATTTATTTTGCACCTCCAAAGTACTATGCATGTTTTGTTGATCAAACGGGACAAAGTTTATTTAAGTCTATTTGAATTCCAGTTAGTAACAGTACATAATGGGAAAAAGTCCAAGGGGGGTGAATACTTATGCAAGGCACTGTATTCTCCCTGTTAAACTTAAAGGTTTCTCACCACACCGACGGTTTAGGTTTGATTCATCAGGATTTGCTTGAGTTTCATTTTCAATTCACGCCTGCGGCTGCAGCACATGTCTCCAAATGCCAACAAATAAAAATACTGTGCATCCACAATCTGCTTAGTATGTCTGTGTGTGTGGCGCATATCTCTCAAACTGTTCATCTCATCAATGTCACACTTGACAAACATGTTTTAAAAATTCCTCGAGAAAGGGTAATGCCAAGTTATGTGTGATTTTTGGACATGTGATACATTCAATATTAAGAGAAATTGAATAAACAGAAACCAGTGCTCTGTAGCAGTCATCAGGGGCGAGGTGGCCTTGGTCTGTGTACCTAGTTAACATTTCATATATGTTCTTAGAAAGAGTCCAGCAGTGGCTGGCAACAACAGCATTACAGTAAATCATTCAAAGTTATACATAAACCATACACCTGAACAGTAATACAGCAAATTCAGTTTCAATTTTATAGAAAACATTGACGATAACATCTTCACTGCAGATAAACCAGGTAGGATGAACACATCGTTTTCTAGCTTCACTCTGCACTTTTGACTGTTTTTTATAAAAAGCCCTGAACACAACATCAAGCACATACACAATAAAAAAGTGACAGTGCGTTGTAGAACTGTTTGTTGAGGACTCAGGAATAACAACAATGAAGTCGCTCCATAACGTCAACGCAGGCCAAACCAACAGGCAGGTTAAAAACGGGCCCTGCACGAGTTATTAATCCATAACTAATTCCACCTTATTTGACATTTATTACATTTAAATGTATTTCTGCCTAATTCTTGAGGATAAACGTCTCAGCCTCAGACAGGGAGGGAAGTCAGAGGGTATCGATTTTCCTTTCGAGGGATTTATTGACAGCGACGAAAATACCAAACGTATCCATTAATGCACATGCACACACCCTCACACATATAACCTTACAGATTGCTCTCCAAGTGTCAAAGGTCACACAGGAAGGGGAAGTTTACTCAGTCTCCACCTCCCCCTTCAGCCCCCACCCCACGCCACCCCACTCTCTCTTTACTTCCCTCCTTCAGTCCCTCTCCCTTGGTTTCCATATTGATTTACTCGACGTCCCGTGGTCACATTCTTGTGGCGAAGGTTTCCGGCTGAAAACCGCTGACATTTACCTCACAGTCACAACACGGCTCATTTAAGCCCCACAAAATAAGGCGAGCTCTTAAAGTGCAGGCCTGCACCGTGAAAGTTAAAGGACCATTGCAGACATTGAGAGCATGTAATGGTGCGGTGAACCCATTTGTGTGTGTGTGTGTGTGTGTGTGTGTGTGTGTGTGTGTGTGTGTGTGTTTCCTTTCTTCTTTTCCCCTACAACTTCTCCGTTCCTCAATTGATCCTTGTTTCTATGGCGACTCAGATCCAAAGAAGGATGTCATTGAGGAGAAAGACTGAAAGAAAAATCAAAAGGAAATGAGACTACTTCGTGTAGGTAAATATGCATATACACACACACATACACACACACACACACACACACACACACACACACACATACACACACACACACACACACACACACACACACACACACACACACACACACACACACACACACACACACATATACAGAGTCGTGTCTCCATGTCTTCAGAGGACATTACATTAACTTACAATCATTTCCTTTTCTACTACTTGCTTTACCCTAACCTAAACCTCACTTAGACCTAAACCTTTACCTTAAAATTCAACGATTTCCGTTATGAGGACTTGCGTTTGTCTCCAAAAGGAAGACAAGTCTCCTTAATGTGACTGTAATCGGATTTAAGTCCCCACAACCTGAGTAATACCTTGACACACACACACACAGCATAGCTGAAGGCAGGATGAGACCACCTGTGGTGAGGAAGGTGGGGACCTAAAGGCTACACCCTGCCCTCACCCAGTGGTGCTGGAAGGAAGGAACCCAAATTTACCAACATGGGTGGGAGGCATCACACACACACACACACAGACACACACACACGCACACACTCTTTCTCTCATGCGACGCAGGTGAGCACATTTGGGAGGGGCTAGGCACAGCGGGACCACCGGCAGAGAGGCTTAGGGGGATGTGTGGTGACAGTGGTGCAGTGCTGAGATAACTAGCAGGGTTCTTCTTTGCACACTTAGCCTTTACAAAAGGCCTGTTATTCAACTAAATCGTGGTATACAATATAAACACTGACATCAATATTGAATAATGACTTCCTCTCCACAAAGCTGTGAACGCATGTACGTAATTTAAGAATTTGAGTCACCGATCCAGTTTTTCTACTGTCAGAACAATGTGAGGTAATAGACCTCGAACGTCACTCGGACACCTACGAGTGCAGACTGGGATTGTGTTCAGCCTCATAACAAAGAGCTAATGTGTGAAATTGATTTCTCATTATCTCGTTTCCCTCTGCTCCCCCCGATTAGTGATTCGCTCCTGACTCCTAACTGGCTGTTTGACTGAGGGAGTTAATGTGTTCAACAGCCAGCTGTCCCTCAAATAACACACTCAATAATTCATATTGCTAGGCACACAGCACCACACACTCACACACACACAAATGTGTGCGCGTTTGTTCATCCGCAGGTTAGTTCGACACTTTTTGTGCAAGGAAGTGGCAACATAAGTGCTGACCAGACTTGGACATAGCTTGCGTAGGAGGCTATAAAATAATGTGTGTGTGTGTGTGTGTGTGTGTGTGTGTGTGTGTGTGTGTGTGCAAAGTAATCAGGGCTGGGCATGTGTATGTGTGTGTTTGTGTGCGTCCTCTTTACTAATGGATATCCGATCTCTCATGTGTTGAGCCAGCAGAAGAAGAGCAGTAGATCCATCATGTCAGATCAGCGTCACAGTCGCAGGCCGACCTTCACTCAAACACACACCAGTAATTTCCCTCAAAACATTTAGATTCAAATATAAATGCATAGATACTAAGATAGTTTGAAATCAAGATTTGCAAACTTGTTGGTTTTACACTGAGCGTTAACTTCAGCTTGGCCAAATCAGTGTCTGGCTCCCACTGCTCCACAACTCATCTGCATCTTCAGTTCAGATAGAAATTGGAGACAAAATATGTCAGCTTGGTCTGTGGGAAACGTTTGGCTTAAAATCTATTGACTAACAACTAATTAGTTAATTAGAAAAATAATTAGATTAACCACCAATCAGAATAATTGTTAATTGCAGCCATAGACCGTACATAAAGGCAACATGACAGCTCTCCAAAAGTGAAGCTAAACGTTTTTCAATCTTCATCTGGTGGCCAGATACAGTATAGATCATAAATCCCATCTCCAGGTTAACAGATGGGACTAGCAGCGAAAAAAACGTATTTTCTCAAAAAAGGTTTCTATCATTTTAGGAGGTTCTTATCACACCGATGTTCGTCCAAGAGTTCATTTCTACACTAAGCTTGTTTTTAATTAGTTATTCGATGCTCTAACGACAGGATGAAATGTCACGATTGACAGCTGAGACTGACTCACCATTGGTCGAGTGGGTGCATTGGTGGGACTTTTTTACCTGGCCGATAATGCACAGAACAAAGGGCCCAATGCGCAAGATGGCGGCATTTACACCTTGGGTATTTAAGCTTCGTTTGTGGAATGTTGAAGGAAGCAGAGTTGCGTCATCGATCTTTATTTACAATCTACGTTTGCAGCCCCATCTGATTACAATTCATTTCAAAGCAATATGCAGGGATGTGTCTCCACAAAGCCTGTTTGTAAAGATCCCCTGACATTTCCTCTAGTGCCACTTTGAGGATAACATTTGACCTTATGACCCTGGGATATGTTATCCAAAGCCTCTTGGATGTGGTTAACCAGGCCACGCTGTTATTTAAAAAGCTTAATTAAAACATGCATGCATGCTTTACTTCAATCCATTCCTTTTAGCTGGAGTGCCATGTTGAAAACGGGCTTACCTCCTGGGTTGCTCTCCCATGTGAGCACACACTACATACACACAGTGAGTTCACGGTCCAGCACACCCGGTCCTCAGCTGGAGTGCGAGTCTTATGAAAGTCAGAGGAGAACAGAAACAAGGCTGAGGTTCACCGTCTTTCCTTTTCTGCTCGGCTGCTTTAACAGGCGAAGGCTCCCCTCCTCACCCGACATCCCCTCCCTGCCCTCCTCCCGTCCACCCCCACAAGAGCCTGATGATGTGCAGGCTCCACAGAGCAGCACTTTGAAACGATATCATTAGCATTTCAAAAGAACCTGCTGCTGCTGCCGCTGCCTCGTGGACCTAAAGATACGAGCCGTGGCATGTTGGGTGGAGCGGCACGTTGTTTGCCATAAACCAGATCACCACCTTAGATCTCTCCATCCAAATGACAGCCAACGAGGGCATGTTGCTCTTTCCCCGAGCAAACCGGTTGTTTCAATTAGGGATAAGGCACTGAAGCGGTGTGTGCGTGTGCTGCTGAAGGGTTTCCTGTGATGCTTCAGTGTTTCAAACAAAAGCCCAGTTTCTGCTGCTGTCAGTTTCAAAGCAGACAGGGACTGGATAACAGGCAGGGTGAAGAGGATGAAGAGGATGAAGAGTAGAAACACTTTGGAGGTCACTATTTATTTATTGGGAGCTGTCCACATCTACGGTCTGGGAAGGGGGGGGGGGGGGATTTGTCAGCCCCATCACAACAGCTTGAGGTTCTCTCATTTAAATACTGCCAAACCCCAAACACACACACACACACAGACTTAAGCGCCCAGCGGATCCTGCTGCAACATTAATATCCTCATTTATCCTCTTATGCACAAATGTCAACCTTTGTCAGCCTCCCCCTCTCTGCCCTCCTCACCTTCACATCACTACCTTTCCCTCAAGCTTCACACTCCCTTTTGTATTTGCTTCCGTTCTGTCAATCCCATTCATTCCTCCACCCCTACCCACATATACCCTTTTCCCCCCTGTCTGCATTCCCCTCACTCTTTTCACTCTGCTTTCTGCAATTCATTCTATCCAGCTTATCCCCCCCTCCTCCACCTCTTCCCATCCCCAGTCCTGCACAGATATTGCACAATTTCTCCACCATATCTGCTTCGCTCTTGTTTTGTTTTTATTGCTTTTTTTTTCTCCACCCTTCCTATTTCTTTCTCTCTGCTTGGGGATCCTCAAGTGACATCACCAGTCTTACAGTTACCATGGTTTCAGGAGAAAGGGACCATAATAACTGTTTGGATCAAACAGAAAGGCTTGGTACAGTTATATGAAAAACACACACAAATAAGAGAGGGACCAAGACATCCAAAGGAATTGCTTTTTACTACAGGATTCAGATACAGTTTACAAGTGTAGGTGTGGATGTGAAATGTGTGTGTGTTGCGTCGGTCAGGTCAGTGCTAACGACGGGTCTGTGTGAATGAACAAGTTCTCATCGTACAGGTCTTCTTCAAGTTCGGCCTCTTCGGTGAAGTAGGTGGGGAAAGGAGGGTTGAGCAGAGTGGAGCTCCGGTTCGGCAGAATCGTGTCTCTGATCTGAAAACACACAAACACACACACTTAGAGTAAATGCAACGAGGACAAAATTGTCTTAATTAGAGCTGAAATAGTAAAGCAAATGTAATCACTGTAATAGTCCCTGAGAGTAAGAATGCATTTTATAGTTGCATAAATGTGAGGGTTTATTGTCTTCCTCCGTTTTCTCGCTCTGGGAAATGTCACCTTCGAGGCTGGCAAATGTGTCACGGGCATCTGCCCCAATTTCCCACCGTTTTTTGGGACCAAAATGAAAAGTTCTCCAGCTTTGTCATGTCCCTATTTAGAGGAGGAAGATAATTCATGCAGCGCTGTGTCCAACAATTTCTGCAACTTTCCAAAACGGACCATCTGACATTCACACCCATTCCACGCCTGGCAATCTGTGCAGAGCTGAAAAACAGCTTTTCACATAACCTTTATTAACAGATTCGGAGTTTGAATATGTAGAATCTGTAGGCGGGGGGGACACGATTCTGGAGCCGGAAGTCTTCTGGTGTCCGTTTCTAGTGTGACTGATCATGCTTGAGCAGGTGTTCGCTGCCAGAGAGAACACACATGGACCATAATGAATTGGCACATCGCCTTTTTAATTGTCGCCTGGACCTAAAACACCTCCAAGAAGTATCGCTGTTTTTTTCTTAGGTGTGAAGAATTGTTTGACGTGGGATGAAAGAAAGGAACAGAAGACAGAGTCCGCATTCTACACCGGAAGCCCCAAAGTTTTGGCAGACGCTAATTCATCTCGAGAGAATAGCTGCTCTGCTCTTATATTAGAACTGCCTTTACCATCGATCAGGACTGAAATCTGCACTGCAATCACATCTTTAATCAATGATTAACAACACTGAGCCACTAAAACAAGCCATTTTATTGGAAGAAAAAGTTCAGTGTTTGTTTAGTGGCCCCACATTAATCACATTCATTCTCTCCTCCCTCCTCCCTGGTCAATCAGACGCTCCTGTTACTGTTACCGGGCTAAATAATTAATTTGATTTACCACCAAAACAATCAACACATTAATCAATAATATAAATTGTTATTAGTTGCAGCCTCGGTCATAAATTTAATAAATAAAAGACAGCTGTTCCTCATCAGCAGAAGGGACATTACGGCTCTACAGAATAATAAAACCAACTATAATAAACAAACATTATAAACCTGCATGTGACCTCTTTATGGGAGTCAAGTGTGTGTGTGCGTGTGTGTGTGTGTGTGTGTGTCTGTGTGTGTCTGTGTGTGTGTGTGTGTGTAAGACAGCTGAGCCGGGTGAAATGCAATGCACATTTGTATTCATTATCGCGTGTCGGCAAAACAAATAATAGGCTGTGTGTATCTGCGCACACACACACACACGAGATGAGCACAACATGCTGAGTGTGAAGATGGATGCTGTGGATGTTACTAACATCATTAAAGTGCGTGTTTTCATTGCCGCACAGAGAAACACACACGCACACACATTGCTGATCCAGCACAGTGTCATTGAAGATGGATCACACCGTCTTGCAGGTGTGACGGTGTTTAACAGGTGCAAGGTCACTGGTCTCTGTCAAGAAACTAAGCACGCTGAGGTTGACTTTCGACTTCAGTGTGTTTGCATCTTCAATTTGTGTGTGTGTGTGTGTATGACTTTTTTTTTCTTACCTTCAGTAAGCAGTTTCTGTGGCCGGGGACGGAGCCGTGAACATACAGCACATTGAACTTGGTATTGACCCTCCATATCTGAAGAGAGAGGGATGGAGAAGAAGAGGATGAGATAATATTGACATGAATTATGCGTCAAGGGCACAAAGGTTCTAAGCCACAACTCCTCATGTGTCCTTGTGAGTGTTTGTACCTTCAGTCCAAAAGCTGTGACGAAGATGTTCCCCATTCGACCGGGCATTTTCTTCCCTTTGAAAACTTTGGCTGGATCCTAGATAAAGAAAGAACACACACACACACGCGCATTCCTTCATTAGGGGAAGCAATCTGTTCATGTCTAGATCGTGGGTGAGCTTCCTACACAGTAAGTGTGTGTGTGTGCATGTGTGTCTTACCCCTCCAGGCCCAGAAGCTCCAGGTCTACGGTGAGTTTTGGTTTGACCGTGGGTTGCTGGCTGACCCTTGAAGCCATATCGCTTCATTACACCTTGAAAACCTTTACCAATGCTACACACACAAACACAAGAGAAATCATATTTGCAGGTTGCATTCAAATATGTTGACTAGTGGCCTCAGAGGATATTGTTATAAAAACTGATCTTTCTTGGGCACGAAGTAGGAAAAGAAGCCAACACCGGAGGAGGGATCGCTGGCAGAGCAGAACTTACGATTTAGCCGTGACGTCCACGTACTGGCCTGGACGGAAATGTGCTGCGTACAGAGGAGTGCCTGAAAACAACACAACAACACAAGAATTTATAGAAACATTTGTAACATCATTACTAAAGCGCATACCTCCGAAAAAGCCAGATAATAACAATATTAATACTATTAATCCCATTATGAAACCACAGTCAAATTAAATAGATCCAGATTAGTATTTGGATCTCCACTTAAATTGCACACAATCATAGACATCATGTTAGATTTTTTCTTTAAGATCCATGAATTATCTTGTAGAAATCAACAGGATGGATCCGTCCTTGCGTCGCGCCCCACTCCTCCACAAACTTTCATGGACATCTGTTCAGTAGTTGTGCGTAACAGAAACACAAAAACGTAACCTATTAGGCGTAGATTCTTATGTGTGACGTGTATACCTGGCTTGATGAGGGCGTTGTCTGTGACTTTAAAGGTGACCACTTTCTGTTTCGGTGGCACTCCTGCATTCCTGAACATCTCCAATTCCGCTTCAGATCTCTGTCAGACAAAAGGATGGAAACAAATAACTCTCAGGGGAGGGAAAGTGATATAAGAGTAGAAGCACTGAGCAGCAGCTGGACATTGACATTTGAAAATCAACCACACGACAGTGACAGGCTATAAGCGAGTGGAGCACACGCTCACAGACGCGCGCGCTTGGCAGTGAGTGTCTCTGACATTTGCTTTAACGCGGCTCGCTCTCATCTCAGCCCCAAAGTCCCTGGAAAGTCTCCTTCTTCCCTTCTGTCGACTGAAAAGCAGTCTGCCAAAGCTCCTCACTCTGACCATCTCTGCCTCTGACTGAGGGTTAACACAGCTGAGTGAGAGATTCAAAACAACCTCAGCAAGGACAAGTGAAACCTTGACTCCGATCCGTCAAGCATCCATCAAGACTCAATGAATAAATTACACTTTGAATCAATCCTTCTTTATTTATTTTTTATCTCAGAAAGACAAACGTGATATTTGAAGAGGAAAGTATCTCCTCGTACATACTAAAGAGGCGATTTAGTTAAAAAACACTTCTTTAAGCACAGTCTTCATTTTTTGGAGGAGGATCAGAGTGATCCGAGGAATTGAAATGCTTACGGTCACCTCACTTTTCAGTGTGTCACTTCTGATGAGCATCTAAAGCAAGTCAGGCTTATTAATATCATGACAGATTTTCTTTTTATGAAGTCAATATGGGAAATAGCAGCTATCTAAACCCATTTATTTTGACACCTGAGACGAAACATAGTTACTGGTGCCGAGTGGGCGAGTATAATTTCCTGAATTATGGATCTGTATAAATAAAAGGTCTTTGCACCGAGAGGCCTGACATGAGCTCATTCCTGCAGTGAAATGACAGAAACTCTAACATTTGCACATTTGATTTTTTCCCCCTCAATGATAAGGAACTGTAGCCCGGACTGAGATGAGCTGAGATGTGTGAGGTGTGTACAGAATGACTAGGCAGCGTTTTGATGAAATCATAACTCATCTATGCACAGCACGCATCCTTCATGCATAAGACATTTTGAAGTGATCAAGTGTTGGCCACCAGCTGACGTGCTGTGTCTGCTCTGCTAAGTGTGGTATGATGAATTCTCAAATGTTACGATTCAGTGGGGATCAACACTGCAAAACGTTTGCAATCAGAGAAAGAGACTTTATGAAAGTTTAAAACAACCGAGTTGGGTCATGTTTTAATTTCTATTTAGTTTTCATAACTTTCACGTTTCAAGTGAAGCTGTGTAAAATTTAATAGAAAAGATAAAACTTTTTTTTTAACAAATTAAATAGAGATGAAAGTGGAAACAATTAAATCTAATGGTGCTGCATTGAATAAATTGGACTTTTCCAGTGGCTCATTTAGTATGTCTGCAGTTTGGTGGTGAAAGGGTTGTGTGCACTGGGATTTCAGAGTTTTTCCGTGAGAGCAGCGGCAGTGAATCATAAAGTGAACAGGAAGTGAACAGGAAAGGACAATTGAATCATGAGCTGTGAGTTCTGTAAAGCCAAACAGAGCGGCCAATTTAAATGATAATGATCTGGTTCATTGATAAATATGGCTGACACATTTTTCACAGTCTTTTGATAAGCTGTATTATAAAACATATATTATAGGTGATTTAAAGTCTACTAAGCCTAAAAAACTGTCAGGGAGTAGCTTTGAGCTTAAGCCAGATAATGTCAACACATCCAAGTTCACAGCTGAGATAAAAACTTAATGTGTTTTTCAATGATTTTTAACGTCATTTTCTTACGTGGAACGGTGATACGTTTTTCCCTCCTACGATGAGAGCGGCCGTTTGTCCGTCATATTCTTCTTTGGACAAAAAATTCACAACATGACAGTCCATCACCTGAAACAAAAAGGATTTCTGGATTTAATGAGCAGTAAGATGAACAGCGTTTCATTTAAGTTTTCACCTCTTGAGAGGTTATAATAGAGTAAGGTAATAAGTAGATATAATTCCTCATGTAAATCATTTTAATATCAGTCCACAGGGTAACTCAGGAGAACAACAATAAATCCTCTGTGACACAATAACAACCGTCTTGTTCTTATTCGCTGCATAATGACAAACCTTCAGTTTCACTTCAGATATAATCCAAGTGTTCCAAAAATCCTGAAAAGTAATTTAATTATTCAAACTTTCCGACAGACAGCTGCTGTTTCAGCTTCAAAGAAAAAAAGAGAGTAAATGCTTCAAAAGTGAAATCAGCAGATTTGGATGAGACTCCGTGAGGCCTTGAGTTTGATATTAATAATTTAAAGTAAAAAGGTCTGACTGACGTTTTTCCAAGATTGAAATGCTACCAACTAGATTATGTCATTATCAATAAAGAGTAGACTGAACGCACACAGCCACGGCTCGCTTTTAATTTACTTTGCTGACAGACTAGCAAATGAGACGAAAACGTGATCTGAATAAACTTGGCTTCAAATATCTCCCGGTAACACCTTGTTGTATTCGAGCAGTAGCTTTTTGACGAGCACTGTGGTACTTCAAATGTACGATGCGAGCAAGGCCTGCGGGTTCAAAAGGGCTCCATGTTTGTTATTCTTCCTTCACACTCTACAGCGCAATCCAATTAATTTCACTTGCTGTTACTGCACTGTTGGTTATTCCCCTATGAGGACAAACATAACACACATTTTTTTCCCAGAGGAATGCCAGCAGCTATTTTGATGCAAAAGCGACGGCTCAAAACAAAACAGGACAGGTGTGCGTGTCTGTGTGTCACCTGTAGCATCGTGACTACATGTCTTTCTCCTGTTTTCGTCCAGATAGGAGCCATCCCCAACTTCGAGGCCACTAACCCAACTCGTCGACTCCCTGGGAAGAGGAGCAGATGACAAGACAGCTTTAGTTGTCCGTCAACAGGAAGACGCAGTACACACAGCTGTCAGTGAGTGCTACACTGACCCTCTGTCCATTGGTGCTGCTGCCAGGGCTCATCTTTGAGTGGGTTCAGCTTCTCAGCCGTCTGTCTTTTGTATTCCTCCGCAACACTCTTCCTCATGTACTCCTGGTTGTCCTCTGTGAGGTGTTCCTCAAACCATGTCGTGGTCTTTACTGTCCTGATACAAGACACAGTGTGGACAGGACTGCGACAGAAAATAAAAATAAAGTTAGCAGCTAATTTGCAAGCAATACGATCGCTTATATACAGCCACACACACGACTGAGTCCAATCAATTTGAGAGCACCACACTGCATAATTACATTTTTGTATTGAACTTATTTTAGGGCGGTGACTAATGATTATTGCTCCTTGTCAACTAAAGTTTTAATCCGATTTATCACCTGGACAGTAAATCTCAGAAACAGCCCAAGGCGATGATGCTTAATTCCTCTGATTATGTTAAACAGATTATATTTACAGTCAGACTAAAGCAGCATAGACTCATATTTGAGAGCCTGGCTGTGTAATTTTGCATAATGATTTCAAAGATTGATAAATTCCATAGAGCTAAATTGCAATTTTTACTTAATATTCATATTTTACTTAAATATTCAGGCTCAACGTTATTTTAATTGATCTTAATTTATGGCTCCTATATTGACCACAGCATTACATCTCAGTCTCATGGAGTCAGCACAGTGAGTGAAGAGTAGGAAGCACATTTGCTGCTTTCATGACCAATTAAAAAGGCAGAATGAACCCTGGTGGTTTTAGTCATGTCTGGTTGTCCAGATCTGCTTATAGACGGATATTAATACATTATCAATACATGACTCTGAATGGGAGTGTAGGGTGCTTCATCAGCTGTCATCCACTATAACAGCATGCACGTTGCTATAACATTGACATACAATTAAACACACACACGTAGAAAACCTGAAAGATATTAAATTGTTATCTCTATTAGCTATTAAAAGGTCAAGCAGAGAATTGTGAACTAGCTGTAGCTACACGTGACGTTACAATTCCAATGTGAAAATTACAGCAATAGTTCAATAAGATGCCCGGAGGAAAATAACACAGACGATAGTGAATTAAACTGAAAGACGCATGAGCTGGTAGATAACAACAGCCCGGTCTGTGTGAGCTACATGCTCGAGCTCACTGCAGCTACATAAACGCTACTAGCCTGTTAGCATTAGCCACCTTTCAGCCGCTGTTCGGAGAGAAACGAGACGAGTTCCCCGCTGGAGAAGAAACCGGCAGCTCCACGCCGCCATCACGCTCCCTGGTCCTCACACGTTAACATCAGAATCACAGCAGAGCAATAAGCGAGAAGACACCGGCTCTCACAACTTCAGCATAGCCATGCCTTCGTTTTCGTCCTGTTCTAAATGTCACCCTGGAAGCTTCCGGTACATGAGCAAAACAGTTCCGCAACACTGAGGCACAAGCCAAAGGTTCCGCAACATACCACTTTTAATATTCAGCAAATGTTGTATCTTTTAATTTTAACATCTACGAAGCATTTAAACTAAATATTACGTTTACACATTTACCCAAAGATTAACAGTAATGGCGGCTAACCATAAGCTACTCTACATAAACGATAATGAATGCTAAGTTTTAAAGGTCACTCTTAACCTTGGAAACATCAGTTGACCTTACGGTCACTTGTCGGGAGCTTTCAGTCACATGACGTGATCTTCATCGACCAAGTGGGTTGTCCATTTATCGTAATCAAAGAAAATAATACAAATTGAATTATATATATTAGTAAAAATGAATAATGTTAATTCAGACCGAATTAAAAAAAGTCGCACTGATTTAGGTCGACTTTACAGTTTTATATCATTATTTAGTTTTTTATTTATTAGTTGTAGTAGTAGTAATAGTAGTAGTTTGTAGTAGTAGTAGTATTCGTAGGGGTAATAATATATAAATGTAATGAGAATGATATTCGATTTTAGAGAAGAGAAGAGTTTTCATAACCAATTAAATTGACCCCCTCCGTGTTTTGAAGTAACTCTTGTGAAGTGTGTGGGCTCTGATTGAGGAAGCAGATTGGTGCTGCGGACTTCAGGAGGTTCATGTGCTGAATACTGATCTGACCGTCAGAGGCTGAGCCACCTATGGAGAGTACTCTCAGGACGGCCCAACTTTGGTTCGACCTAATTAACTATGAAGATTAGTGCAATAAGTTATTCTTGCATTTGAATGTCCGTGTGAGGGACAGCTAGAGAGAAAGAGAGAGAGGGAGAGAGAGAGAGAGAGAGAGAGAGAGAGAGAGAGAGAGAGAGAGATTGTGCAGAAAGTGTTATTTGTGTGTGTGCGTGGCAGATTGGTGACACACTCACAAACTTACACACAAGAACCAGAACACGCCCAAGTGAGAAACCAACGTGTCTTTATTATAATCAACATGCAGAATACAGAAGTTTTTGCTCACAGATGAGTCTCTACCACACACGCTTGTCTAACCTCCCAGCACCCTTTACAATGTAAGAAGGTTATTAAGAAATTATTACAATTATTCAGTTGTTCATTTCCATTTAGCAAAATGTCAAACAGATCTGTAGAAAAGAACCCGAAACACCCAAGTCGAGTTTGAATGCCACTGGAATGACAGAGATACTTTATTTCATAACTAGCAAGAGGATACTGCAAACAGGATATTAGCAGGAGCTAAATTATGCATGCATTTATGCAGTACACTAACAGCGACGCTACCATTCCCATAATAAGATTTGCAATGCTAATTCTAAGCTTTTAGGGCTATGCAGTCACACACTTTGGTTCACCTACTCACAGATCTTTTGGTCTATATGTACTTGCTAGTTATCTGAATAAGGTAAGAGTGTCATTTCTTTGGGCGGGCATTGGGTTGAGTCTGCATGCTGGCTCAGAAGACTGCTCTTATTTCTATAAAGATCTTTTCAGATATACAGTAGAGAGTAATAATTTCCCAGGTGATGCCATGGCCCCACATGCAACAGTCATCAATGGAGGAGTTCAAATTATTTCACCAGAACAATCTAATTCTCTGAGCTAGACTACTGTATGTAGTATGTAGTACGCCTGTGTGTGCTTGTTCATGTGTATATGTGTACTTGTGCTTTTGCATGTGTATATGTACTATACAGTAAATAAATGTATATTTCTATGTATATATGATATACAGTATGCTGTATATGTATAATTAGGTGTATGTGTGCATGCAGTCCATTGTCAGGGGCTGAACGTTCTTGTGGACTCATAGTCTGACATACACTTGGGTGTGATGCCTTTCGCGTTGTAGTAATCCACCACCTGGTTGGGGACTTCTGCCAAAACGCTCTTAGCCAGGGCAGCTGGGGAGGCCTGGAAATACAGATATAGACAGAGAAGGATGAGGAGCGGGGTCACAAACACAGACACACGCACACAAACACACACACACACACACAAACACATCACTGGCCATGCGTGGACAGCTCTTGGACACCAGAATTTGCTGTTGAGCCGGATGCTGTCAAAGGTCCAGACCAGTGAGCCTGATGTGATCAGACAAGCTGATTTGACAACCTCCAAACATCCCTGCTTTCACCTTTTTGTCCTGTGCTTCCATCGCTCGGTTATGAGACACTGGTCACCGGATGTTACCGAAAATAAATACATCACATTTCATCTAAGGATAAATTAAACAATGTATGAAGGCCCATTCTTAACACTTGCAAATGCAGGTGAGTTATACACATTATACTTCTCTGTAGATAATGCTGTATGAGTGGATTTACATTTTCAATTACAGGATGGGTCAGGAAAAAAAACTATCAAATAATGGTGCAAATCTGGATCAATGAGTAGATCCAGGAATTTTGATCCATCTTTTATTCTTTAATATTGCGAGAAAAGTTTTTTTCTTTTTCTGAATAGATAATAGAATACCTGATTTCCTGAAATTGTTATTCTTTTCCGAGGGATTATTTCATGGATGTTGATGAAAAAGGGGGACTGATATCTATGAGTGTGTGTAATTTGCTGCAGTTTCATTGGATTTAAGGGCCTCTGTGGAGGTATGTGCTCCACTGAGTTCCCCTTTAGTTGTTCTGTGGATTTTTTTTAACTAATTTGAATGCAACTCACTGACAACGTTCTGTGATAACTTAAAACTAAAGAAACATGAACACACACACACACACACACACATCGGCCTCTCGTCTTCATGCGCACATATGCTACCACACCACACACACATCCAAATCTGAGTCTGTCATACTCTGTCTCACATAATTGCCCGAGACAATGCATCATCAAAGTGCACCCACCACCCAGCCCTCCGCCGCTCTCCTCCTCTCATTTCCACTCTTCCTCCCGTTCCCTCTCCTCCGCTCCTATCTACCTGTTATCCCCCCCCCCCCCCTGCCTGTCACACAGCAGCTCCGTCCTGCTAATCCCTTCTGAAAAGAAACGACAGAGCAGAAAATCACCTCTCCACCTCTGTCACACACTCCCTCTCTCCCTTTTGTCTTTAGCTCCGGTCTCCTGTTGACCTGCCTCCACCACCACCGGGCCCGTCTTCCTCTCTCTATTGCTTCCTCCCTTCTGTCCCTCCAGTTTTATTCTTCACTTTTCCTCTCTGCCTGTCTCTTAATGTACTTTTGGGCAGTTTCTACTCCTCCCTGCGTTTGCTGAGGTCTCTCCCTCTCCTTCTGTTTATCTGGGATGATTCTCAATCTGCCGGAGACCAAACTCACCATAACAGACCCAGCCAAACAGACTTTGTCAAAGCCAGGCGAGATTAATGCCTCAAGAGGCACACGCACATGTGAGACACACACGTTCGACACGTGTGTGTAGAGAGCTGATGTGTGTGTTGACGAGCACACCAAGCTTATGATGCCAACACGCTCACACTTGTCAACCCCTGAACACTGCGCTTCTACCAGCCCTCCCAATGCAAGTGTACCACACACACACACCCACAAACACACACACACACACACACCAACACACAGAGCCCATGTTGAACTGGAATCATTGCTTTAAGCATTAAATGCTTCTGCATGACTAATGTAGGCAGTAAACAGTATTAGTTGGTTGATTGCAGTGATATTTGGATTAGATTTACATTTAAAGTTGTAGCTTTTGTTAGACAGCTGAACAGCCACTATAAGCTACTGCTACAAAACTTGTGAGTATAATGAACTGAGGCACATTTAATTACCGTTTTACTACTTCTACTTTTTCTATTGCCTAAATTAAGGCGGTTGTATATTTGTCTCTGTTTGTTTGTCTGTTAGGCAGCAGAAATTATACGCATCAGTCTGGGGAGACCTTTGGTTTGGATCTGGATCAGTGGGCAGATCCAGGATTCTTTCCATGTCCATTGATTTCTCTCAGAATGATTCATGGATCTGGATGTAACAAGAGGCACATTTAGGGGACCGATATTTATGAGGGCGTGCAGACTGTGGATCTAGTGAATTTCAATGTGGTTTTATAAAGGGAACTGTCGGGACTTGGTTAATGCTCTCTACTGAGTGACATTTCTCATTTGTAAGAGGAGGCTTGTGTTAGTTATTTTTTCAACAATTGCATCTAATCCCTTTAGCAGCAGGTTTGAAAATTCATGTGAAAGTTTTGATGTAAAATATTCATCGGAAACTTCAGGGTCTGCCAATATCATTATTTTCCTGGTTTAAAATCTTCTTATAAGCCTCCATGGATCCTCCTCACATTTCTTATGCTCTTAAATGTTGTTATTCAGCTTTAGAAAAGCTGCAAGGATTACGGTAAACATTCAGGAATCCTTTACAGGTGGTGGATGTAAGGAAGTAGCTACACAAAGCACAAAAACAGCTGAAAAAGATCATCTATTTGGTTGAATACTTAATTCTGTGGTCCCCAAATTGGACATGTCTAAATGGTAACCCCCGGGAATTAGCCCCATCAACGCTCTGTGATTTATAGATACAAGACTTCTACCCCTCCACACATCCTCCTCCCTTTTCCTCCACCCACGTGTTTGAAGTCCTTGAACGGGACGAACTGGACGATGTCGCGGAGCACTGGCTCGCCCTTGGGTGAGCGGCAGGATGCCGTCGTCCCCGTCCAGTATCTGCATGTCCGTGAAGTCCGCGTTGCCGACGCCGACGATGATGACGGACATGGGCAGGTGGGAGGCGTGCACGATGGCCTCCCGCGTGTCCGCCATGTCGGTGATGACGCCGTCTGTCAGGATCAGCAGGATGAAGTATTCCTGCGGGGATGGGGGGGGGGTGAGGAGAGGGAGGATGTGAGGAGGTGAAGAATGGATGTTCGTTGAATTTCATTTTTTAAAAAGGGACTTCTTGTTGGGGAACTAATTTGAATAAAAACTCATTGTAATCCGCTAGAGACCCTAAGACAGGTGGGGGACATGAAGGCTTGCGCTGAAACCTATGACTTGAATTAAATTAATATCAGTCGTTTCCGTCTCTATTTTCAGTTCCTCTTTTTTTCCTCTTCTTCTCTTCCCGCATGTCAACCCTACCTCTGATGTGCTTTTTTTGTCTTTTCCTCTTTCCTTCGTCCCACTTTCTTTGACCTGTGCAAACACCAACTGTCACAACAACATGAACAGGATTGCCCCAAACTTTCTCCTGTTAACTTTCTCATTCCTCTCTCACCATGGCCTCCTTGGTGTGCATCTCCTCGGAGGCGGACGAGGCCACTTTCTGGATGATTGGGGCGATGTTGGTGGGCCCGTACAGCTGGATCTTGGGGAGGCAATTCTGGTAGGCCTCCACGACGCCTTGGATCCCTGCAACACACATAGCAGGTTCACCCGCTGCTCGTTTTATGTGTCTCCCTGTCTGTTTACCTGTGCATTACCCTGCTCTAACCTCGCAGAGTCAAAGTTCTTGTACTTGCAAAAGTGTCTGCTAAAGCAAATCAGATTCGGCGTCGTTGCGATCGAGGTGACGGGGCACTTTCTTTCTTCTTTCAAAAAGCTCTTCCCTTGTAGTCCACACAAACACGAGACGGCAGACACACACTGCATCGCGACAGGAACGCGGCGATGTGGGGAAGAGGAGTGCAGGAGCCCATTT